>NW_026592510.1:21907979-22076599 GCF_907164565.1 Psammomys obesus
TGTGTGTGTGTGTGTGTGTGTGTGTGTGTGTGTGTGTGTGTGTGTGTATCTTGAATACATGCTTTTCTATCTACGTCAGCATTAGGGCCTAGCAGCTTTTTGGGTGGACTTCTTGCCTGCACTCTGAGTTCATGTGTGCATGACTGCAGATGTGGCCACCAATTTCTGCTACCAATCTTCACTAGCTAACTATCTTCATTAACTATAAACCTTCACTAACCCAGAGGGAATGCTCACACTTGTTTGGCTATTAATAAAGCACTCAAAGATGATGCCTTCAGGAGTGTTGGAACGGAAAAGATTAAACCTGTAGAGAAACCCAAAGAGCTGGCATCACATGCCCTTGGCTGTAACAGCTACGACATCCTGTGGAATGGAAAACCCTTTCCTCAGTGATCACATTCAAAATGCACCAAGTAGGGCACCATTCCCAAATGAAACTCTGCCCACCAGAATCCGTGTTGAGGCCAGAAGGAGATGATAAGTCTTTCCTACTGACTGGTGGGAGTACATGCATGTTTGGTTCCCTGGCTAATTCTACAGTATTATCACCGTGTGTTCCTTGGGGAGAGAAAGTGAGCTAACGAATAATACATAATCCCAGACTTTTCTAGCGTACGTGGAAACACATGGTTGACACTCAAGGGAGCTGCCAGGAAGAGGAGCAGAGGTGAACTACAGAGAGACTGGTCTGCTGACAAATGTCATCTGCATCGTTCAAGAAGCCAGAAAAGATGACAAGAGCCGTCTCAGAACCTTCCACAAACCACAAACCAGTGTTGACACTCCAGGAGCCGCCGAGAACGCGCGGCAGACCAGACCATTCTCCGTCTTCTACGTTCTTCACTTTCATTTGAGCAGTTCAGTTTTGATTGGATATATGTGGGGATACCTCACATAATATTTCACTGAGGGAAGGACTCTTCCTCCGAAGGTTAAAAAAAAAAAAAAAGATACAGCTCCATCAGTTTCTAGTGTGGTCCTGAAGGAATTTCTACTTCTAAATGCAAATGGCTGGAAAGGCCAACGAAAGGAAAGGGCTGTGGACTTTGTGAAGCGATAAGAGAAAAATCTCCACTCCATTATGCAAGCCTGGGAGAAAGGATGGTTTATAAACATTGGTTTTGCAGTCCATCAGGGCGCCAGGACCCTGCGTTGCCAAGGGACACCTCCGGCGCTGAAATGAAATAAGACCAGTGTTTGCATTAACATCCCCATTTGATTCACTGTTTGATTAAGACAAAGGAGAAGTAGACAGCAGCCTCGACTGCCCGGCTTCCTGCCTAGAGAAAAGGCAGGACACAGAGAAGCGGTGTGCAAGGCCCCATGGGCCAAAGGGCAAAGCTGCACCTCACTGCTGCAAAACCAATTTGCTTTGCCCCACTTTGCTCTGGGATCCTTCCAGTCCGAGCACAGGAAAGAGCTAGGATGGCAGGATGCCGGAGACTGAACTCCCCCTCAGCAAGTGAAAGACGAGTGAAAACAGAAAGATTTAAGAGTCCGGCGAGGGTGAGGTTGGGACAAGGAGGCCTCATTTGCCAGAAAGTTTGGACGGATGCATCTCTGTCTGATCCTATTTACCTCCCGTTAAGGTGAAGGAGGGAAAGGGAGGAGGGAGGACGGGAGCTGCTCTTGGGCTCCCTCCTCAGCGCGCCTTCTCTCCAGCCTTAGGAACTGCCCCTAACGAACGGCACACAGTGAATAGACCTGCAATACTTTATTTTATAATAGTGCAAAAATTACTCACGTGTCTATTGTGTTTGTCACTTTCCAGATAGACTCTGTGACAGATGAACTCCCTTCCCCATGGGCTAGTGTAAGTTTCTGAGTACATGTAAGGCCAGTGGGGCCAACCATACCTGGTGGATTTGGTGAATTTGTGCATACTTTTTAACTTCCTACTTTCAACTTACAAACTTGTTTTAAAAGACTTAAAGAATGTGTAGTTGCTTTAGTATTGATTAGACTAAATCTATATAGTAATTTCTATAACATTATCAAGATTTCTCACCTGTACTACTTCTTTGTTGGGGTTTTTTTTTCCATTTTTGTTTTTGTTTTGAATGAAAGATAGCGACATGATCATAGAAAATAGTGCTCTTACCCACGTATGCATTTTTGTGGGAAATGCAATAACAGAGAGCAACACTCACTTCTTTGAACACATGCTCAACATGTCTTGCATGAGAATGTTGTGCTTTCAAACATGGCCTACACCGTTGCTGAGGAGAGGTAGGGCTGTGTCCTTCTTTCACTGGGTGAAAAACAAAGAGAGGAATCAGGACTGAATAAGCTGCTCTTTCATCCAGTCTCCATATCAGGCTCCCTCTAACTGTGACCTCCCAGGGTGACTTTCTCCTCCTTTGGACACTTGTAAAACCACAGCCCTCATGCCGAAGTAGTAGGAGACAGTTTATTCTAGATTCCAATACGAGTGATCATGGCCCAGGAGTCAAATGTGAGTGCCCAAGGCCTAGGAGCACAGATCCACATTAGCCCGATACCACTTTCCAATGTGCTAACAGATGCGTGGTTTTTTTTTTTTCTTTTTTTACAGTAACAGAAGAAAGAAAGCTATAAATCAAGACACTGTCCAGGCACATTGGCAGATGCATCAGATAGGTAAGGTACGGCAAAGCTGGGACATCTCCGCTTTTGAGTTGGTGAAAGCTAAGCCTGTTAGTATATTACAAAAAGATTTATCTAATGGCCATAGGACCTCAGAACACAGACAGAGGGGCACAGTAAATGGCTATTTAGGAACTAAGGTAATTTGGCTGTTGACCTTCAACATCCCAACTCTCCCCAATCACTGAAGTTCAAATTCAGCCCTGTAGAATGTTTTATATCGTGAATCACTTTTCCCCTTTGGGAATATGAGTGAGTTAACATTTCCTTCCAATACTTTCCCCCTAAAGTACTTTTACAAACATTTATTGGCAACTTATTGAACCAGAAATTGTGCTTAGCTAAGCATAAAAAAATACAAGCATTACAACCCAAACTTCATTCTTGTATTCTCATTCAAAAGCTCTTTTTTATTCCCTCACATCTGTGTCCTTCAGTTGAAGTATGTTTCTTTCTTTCCTTCTTCTCTCTTTTTATAGTCCTTTGCAGAACTAATAACCACTTCCCACCTTTAATTAAGCTTTGAACTCATCATCTCCCTTCATCCCGGCCACTTCCCTCAGTCATCTGCAGAGGATGCCTTTGAAAAGCCGACATCTCAACCCTGTCTCCACCCCTATTCAGTCACCACATCCACCACCATGCCTTGTACCTTACCTTACTGAGACCTTGGTTCTACAATTGAAACCATTATATAGCCATCGTCGCTGTCCACTGCCTCCTTCCTTTGCAGCCAGCCTTTCACTCATTCCACACGAGGGCTGGGGAGCCCGTCTAAGGCTTGAGTCTTTTACCCTTAATGCTTTCTGTCTACATGTCACTGCTCCTACAGCCCATGCCCCCAACATTCTTCCACCACATTCCTCGTGGTCCTAGTATCTGGCTTTCACTATGGGGCCTTCAAGATGATCTGTTAGATCTGCCTGCCTTTTTGAGTGCTGCCTAAGAGAAGCAAAATGAGTCCTTTCTCTTCTTTTCATCTTTCTTTCCAGTGCAGGCCAGACTCTAAGGATACCTCTTCTGGTACTTGGCCCTTTTTTGCTCATTCTCTGAAGCAAACTCTCCTTGGTCATATAGCTGTTAGCTGAACCTTTATCCCTTGGGAATGATGGAATATGGAAGGCACATACCATGCCTATATTTCTTGGGTTGTTTTTCCACATGGCCAGCTGATGGTGGCATGGTGGGAGATAAATGACCCTAAGCCTAATTTTCTATTGTCTTTCTCTAGGCACAGGATCCCCTCTTATTCTCCACTCAATTCCATCGGGGCTGAAGAGACCTCAGATTGGCTTTGGTAGAAGGGAAGAGAGCATACAAAGCAATTTGACCTTGTTGGGCCTAATGGCCCCTAGCCAAAATGGTGGACATGAAGACTGACTTGGAATGCATGGTCCCAAAGCTACTGCTTTTCTAACTGGGTAGAAGTGTCACATGTGTTTCTAAGGGATTTGAACGCCTGCCAACACAAAGGATACAAACCTGTGTGGTTTTCATACACCTCCCTAGTCAAAGAAAGTGAGGGAATATAGGAGGAAGGACAGAGGTACGGAAAAGAAGAAAAGTAAGAATAAAAGGAGGAGATGAAATTGTGATTTCCAGTTCATAAGGAATTCAATACCTAGTAGTAAGTGAATTACATTAGGACAAGTGTCAACCAACAAGCAGAAATCAGATGCTTTAAAAAGCCCAGGCAAAGGCCAGGAAGAGGAAGAATTATTGCTAAAATCTTTTCATCAGCAGGAGCAGGCGCTATTTTTACGAATAAACCAAACTGCATTGTGATGTACAAAATTGCCATGATGGAACTAATTAATATGCACAATTAATATGTGGTGATGAAAAAACTTAAAACTCTTCATACAGACAAATAAATTACATTAAAAGAATAACAATACTGAGATGCTCTATAGGGAGCCTTAAAGGCAAGCACGCCTAGCCTCCAGGCTCGCGCCATCAGTGCTCATGTTTTCAGTGTCTGTGAAGCTTAGAAAGTGGACCCTGAAGTCAGTCACAACTGAGGTCTGTCTGTGTGGTAGGCATAAGTCGCATTAACTACTCAGCATCTCCATTTCTTTGTCTGCAAAACAATGATTGTAGGGACGTCAACCTGATTGTATTTTCACTTCCAGCTCTTCTCTGGCATTTTAACCAGAGTCCACCAGTACAAACTTCAGAGACAGGGACAGTGTCTGCAAAGATCACCCCGTGCAGGCAGGAATGTCACCCTGACGCTGATGAGCTCATCCTTTCTAGAGCGACTAATGTGTCCCCCCGCCCCTTTTTTTTTTCCTTTGGCTCTGGCTCCACACCTGCTAAGATGTGAGGAGGGCGACATAAATCTAAGCTGAGCATGAGCGAGACATGAAAAAGTCTCATGTCATTTGATTACTTCAGCGCATGTTAGAACTTGTAGAGTCATGAGGTAGAGAAGAGCTAACGCTGCAAGGAAGCTACAGAGGTTTGCTTTCTTGTGGTGGCAGGGCAGGATACTTAGCATCTCTCACAGTTTCCGTAGTCCTCTTTAATTAAAAAAAAAGATGACATTTCTTCAGTGGGCGTGGTGATGGCGGGGGAGGTGACGTGGTGGTGGTTGGGGTGGCGGGCGTGCACACACTATGGTGCATGCAAGGGGATCAGAGGACAACCAGAAGGAGCCAGTTTTCTCTTTCGACCATATGGGTCCTTGAGCTAGACCTCGGGCCTCCAGGGTAGCACGCACCTTTACTGCTGAGCCCCCACACTAGACTCGGGGCCCTCCTTTGCTTAGAAGAAGCTGATCCCAGAAATGAGTAGGTTATAAAACTGACTTGAATAATTTCCAAGAGGCTTTTACAATTCTTTGCTCAAACCATCTGAAATACTATCATTTCACCTTGATTTTTCACCTTCGCTATAACAGGAATATCTTCTAATCTTCTATGGAATAAGTACTTTAAGTTATTATCACTCATTTTTGCTTTAGGATTATTGAATTTATAGTCTATCCTAAGACTATTTAATAAATTGCAGAGAGGAGAGGCATCAACAACTCACTGAAATTTGCAAAGTATAAAAACAAATGCAGCTCAAGAACAACTAGAATGAAGTGATTCATCCAAGAAAGTAAATGAGAAATTGGGGTTTTATTTATTCATTCATTTATTTATTTATTTATATTTATTTATTTAGAGATGGAATCTCAATGTATTGCCCAAGCTGGCCTTAATTTATGACCCTCATATCTCAGCCTCCCAAGTATCTGGGGTTACAGGCCACCAGTATCTAAGGAATATATATAAACAAATGAACTAATCTTACTCTTAGCCTAATTGTATACAATTTTGAGAGTGTCTGCAGAACAGTTCTGAGACATTTGAGTTCCTAGAAAATGAAAAAAAAAAGTATAAACAGGTTTCCCTCTTTTCAAAGCAGATTGTAACTGTAATATTCTGGCAATTTGGTAACTAATATTTTGCACTATATTAGCATTCAGGTAGATGCTCTTCATTCAAATTGGGAAGCATTGAAGGAAGCAATACTCTACTAAAGTTTATCAAATGAAGGTATTATATATCTGATGCTGAACCTCTTACAATATAAAATAAAGTTATTGTCAAATTAGAATCAAGACATTTCTCACATTTACATTTTTGTTACCTTACTATACATAACTAAAGGATATAATTCTTTACATATGAGTCAGAGTATACTGGAAAACAGGTCTCTTCTAAAATATTTAAGAAGTACCACAAATAGCTACACGTTTGATGGGAAGGGCAAATGTAAAGTCACAAGATTTCTACACATCTTTTTTTACAATTTAATTTATTTTTATTAATTACAATTTATTCTCTTTGTATCCCAGATGTAGCCTCCTCCTTCATCCCCTTCCAATCCCACCCTCTCTCCCTTTTCTCTTCCCATGCCCCTCCCCCAGTCCACTGATGGGGACATCTTCTCCCCTCCCATCTGACCATAGTCTATCAGGTCTCATCAGGACTGGCTGCATTGTCTTCCTCTGTGGCCTGGTAAAGCTGCTTGCCCCTCAGGGAGAGGTGATCAAAAAGCCAGCCACTGAGTTCATGTCAGAGACAGTCCCTGTTCCCCTTACTAGGATACCCACTTGGATACTGAGCTGCCATGGGCTACATCTGTGCAGGGGTTCTAAGTTATCTCCATGCATGGACCTTGGTTGGAGTATCAGTTTCAGAAAAGAGCCCTGGGACCAGATGTTTTAGTTCTGTTGATTTCTACACATCTTTATCCCATCTCTGAATCAGGTTGGATATGTATATGATTGTCAATGTTTCTGTTTTCTTCTTTGAAACAAAATAATACCCACCTGAGAACATTGTGCTGTAAACGTTAAATGAAACACTGTATATGTTTGTGCTCTGTCTACTAAAGTATGTATTTTCATTCTGTGAGTATTTTATACATAAGATAGAAATGTTTAAAATTTGTTTTTCATATTGCCTGGCACAAAACATAACTATTACATGTAAAAGTCATGGTCATAAAATTCTGTGTTTATATATAAAATACGGTCATAAATTATATATATATATATATACTTATATATATATATATACACACACACACATATATGCATAAGCTAAACGTGAACTCAAAGAACTGTCTGCTTCAACCTCTGTTCTTCAAGTAAAATACTGTCTGTGGCTCTCCAGCCCACCAAGCTCATCATAGCCCACTCACTGCAGTAGAATCAGGTGCTGTCTCTAAGGTCACATACACACTGCAGCACAGAGTGTTTACTCACACAGTGGCATTGGCCACAGCTCAACTCCCTCCTCCTTTAGAGGGACAACCCTCTTGTCTTTTCTAAGAGACTACCATCCTGTTAAAACTCTCTGGGATAAGTCCATTTGGGGGTCTTTCACTTTTTCACCAGACACCTTCATTTCCAGCACCCTCAGGTGAACAGAGAACATGAACACAAGCTCCTCCAGGGTGGGGCTTTGCTTGTTCACTGCGGTACCCACGGAAGTGCTCAAGAAACAGACATCAAACATGGTCCTGCAACACCATGTCTTTCCCTGTCTCGGCCAGAACTGTTGACACCAGGCACTTTTTTTCTTCAGAACTTTGAGACTTCTGGATCAGTGGTTCCACTTCTGACCATGAATTCTCCCTGGCAATCCTGTTATTGAATACTGAAGTATCAAGGCTATTTCCCCAGAGCTCTGGAAATATGAGCTAACCGATTGTGAACTGCCGAAAATCTCCTTCCAGCCCACTTAGAACGTTGTCAGTGACAGTAATGTTGACAGTTTTCACATCAGAAAATATAGGTATAATGTGATTTCAGTCATTCATCTCCTTGGGTTGATGGGGGGGGATTCTGAGCACTGTTTTTAGATGCTGGGTGGAGGAGCTATGCTCATCCATTTCTCCCTCCTCCTGGCAGGCTGCCATCTCGCTGTCATCCTAAGAATCTCCCAACACAGGAAGAAAAGACAGGTTAGTGTTTGCTAACTTCCACACTGGCTTCAGTATGGTATCAAGAATTTATGTTCAATTACTTACACCCACTCGCCTCACTCCTTCCTAATTGTGGGTATGAAAGCGTGCGTCGTTGTTCCTTTATGCACGTGGAGGTTCATTCATTCCTACATAAAGCGAGATTTGGCAATCTTGTCAAAGTGGTATTCTCAGTTCCACTATTATTCTGTGGGATTCCACTGCAGAGGTGGGATTAGTGGTCTAGTGAATAAATCCTCTCATCCAAAATCCAGCAAGTGATCTGTAAGCACTGGGGTCCCCTTCTCTAGCAGGGTGGAGAGACAGTAATAATGAAAGTGGTGTCTATATTACAGGAGCAAGAGTAAAGACATATGTTGGTTTTTAAGGGCAGAGTTAGCAGGAAGTTGCTGTTTTTCCATTTTTCTGAGCAATCACAGAGGTGTTGGAAAGCTAGATACAGTGACAGTGGGTCCAGGTCTTCTTTGATGTGCTTTCTATACATTCAAGGCCCTGGGCAATGGTATGAAAAGTTGGTACACACTGTTATCCCTGAAGTAACTACTCACAATCACAAATTTGTAAAAGAGTTTTTTGCAGCTTAAAATGTGATCTTTAATTCTATATTTATAGGAGCCAAGATAGCATAGTGACGCTTTTGGCATCTCTTCCAAATTACCCCAGCCAAGAAGAAAGTTATCGCTGCCTTTCTGTTTCAAGGCTTTGAGGTTTGCCGCTTGGTCAGTGATTTGGTGGACTTTTCCTAAAGGTGTTTTGAGCTTCGCAAACACAGGCAGCCTGTGATAGTGCTCCTTTTGATCTTCACTGCAAGAATTGGTCCTTCCTTGAATTTGAGGTTCTGTGGTGTCAGTGCTACAAAGGTTATTTTATGTGTCAACTTGATTGGACAACAGGAGTGCTCTGATATTTGGGGAAACACTATTCCGAGTGTCTATCAGAGTGGTTCTTGCTGAGGCTAGAATCAATCAAAATTGAGGATCAGAAACTCCACTTATTCTTGACAAATTTGTGGGGTGTTTGTATTAGTCTAAGTTTCCTGGTAAACAGAACCAATAAGACATACATATACAATAATCATGTAGATATCATATAGATTAGACAAACTGTGAAGAATTAGCTAGCTTATTGTTTTGGAAAATAAGACCATCAGTCATCAAATTGAAGGCATGTGAGGGTCAATGGTAGAATTTCTATCCAAGGCAAAAGGCAATGGAAAGAGAAGATCAGTGTCTCAGCTCAAAGGCAATCATTCAGAGGAGAGACCCCTTCCTCGTTCCTTGTAATCTGTTCAGGTTCGTAATCAGTTGGAGGCAACCCACATACAATGGGAGGGAAATCTCATTTACTCATCATATCAGTCACATGCTGGCCTCATCAGGATTCCCGAGGCAGGAACTGAAGCAGAGACCACAGAGAAAAGGACCATTTTCTCAGGTTTGGAACTACCACCAGTTAGTTAGGCCTCTCTCCATCAAGTAGAGATGAAGAAAAATGTCCTGCAGATAGACTCACAGGCAAGTGTTCTATAAGCAACCTTCCAGTTGTGGTTTCCTCATTGCTGGTGTCTTAGTTAGGGTTACTATTGCTGTGGTAAAATACCATGACCAAAAGCAAATTAGGAAGGAAACGGTTTGTTTGCTTACATTTCTAGATCATAAATCATCACTGAAGGCAGTCAAGATAAGAACTCAAACAGGGCAGGAACCTGGAGGCAGAGGCTGATGAAGAGGCCATGGAGGAATGCTCCTTACTGACTTATTCCTCATGGCTTGGACAAAATGGCCTACAGCTTGAGCTTATGGAGGCATATTCTCAACTGAGGTTCTGTTCCCTCAGATGGCTATAGCTTGTGTCAATTTGACATAAAACTAGCCAGCACACCAGGTATTTCAAGTTGACTACCAGGATTAGGCAACACACACAGCAAGCACTTTTTCCTACTGAGTGACCAATCTCTTCACCTCCTGAAGGTTTGTCTTCACAAAACGCTGCTTTTACAAGAAAGAAAGAACCCAACTTGGGGATCTTACCAAAAGAAATGGATGGAAAATATTGCTTCCAAGAAAAATAAATTTAGCATCTCTTCATTATTCCTCTGTAGCCCTTATGGTCACATCATGAAGAAAGATACAGGTTTCACACCATTCGATCTTAGCAACGACTATTTAAAGTGTTTAAACAAACACTGGAGTAGCAAATTTTGTAGACTAGAAGAAGAATATGCCTCATCCTTATTGTCCTTTCTTTAATGGTACTTCAACCCAGTTCCTTTTCAGTAAGTTAGTCACTATTAAGATTGAAATAGACTGCTCTTTTGCTATGTTTATAAATATATGTTTATATATGTGTGAAAATAGAGCTATCCATGAAGCAGATATCAGAATACTTTTCATTGAGTGAGGAATGGTGTGATTACCCTACCATGCATATTGAGAAAGTACACCTTCATCAGAAGAACCAACAATTCTATGCCTTCATCATATAGCATTCCAACAAAGATGACTTGCAAAGCATATAATCATAAACAAATATGCTGAAGGTTAAACAATATTGAGAAATCAAGGCATGTGATTACGTGCCACCCACTTGATAACAGAGAATATCATAATTTATTCCAAGAGCGAATGTTCCCTGAAAATATTTTTGCCTTGCCAGAGTGTTAATACCCTTCAAATGTCCGTTCTCATGTGATTTCAAATTAGAAGTACATCATGAGAACTCACATACACAACACATGCCCATATTTGCAGACAACAGCCTTCCATTTCAAACACAGAACACATGCAGCTAGTATTTAAGGTGTCATCTGGAAAGTTACCATCAGATAAGAGGAAGAGTGGGCTTCACATCACCTGTCACCATCAACCAAACCCTGAAGCACATTTCAAAATTAGTCTCTGCCACTTTAACTAAAGAAGAAACTTCTCTGCCCAAGAGTGCATGCATGAAACCTCACCATAATCCAGGCAATTCGGTTATGGCTTTGAAAAGAGTAGGCTCCACAATTTGCCCATGAGGGAGGAACATGAGTGCCACAAAACCAGTTCTCTGTGATAAGGGAACTCTTCAGGAAGTCAGACTCGAGCGTGTATTAGTTAGAGCTTTGTCACCTTTGGCAAGCCATTGATTTATTTAAATCTTCCTTTCCAGCATCACTCATGGTTTAATGCACAAGCTTTATTCTACAAAATAGGCATGTCTTATGCAGCAGGAAGAGTGACAATAGCATAGTTGTTAAGCTGTATATAAATAAACTGTACGCTGTGTGCTCACCGTTTGCACGTATGCGTGTGTGGTTCCATTGTAGTCATCCCTGGTATGGCGCAGGCTAACTGTTGCCTTTTCTCCTATTGCTGCCATAAAAAAAAAAAAAATACGGTTAGTGGTTCTAAAAATAAATACTCTTTTCTTACACTTATGGAAACCAGAAATTCAAAATGAGACTCTCGGGGCCACAAACGAAGGTGTTAGCGGGGCTGGTTCCTTCTGGACCCTCCAAGGAGATCTGTTCTTTGTACTTTGTGGCTTCTGATGGCTATTGTCATCTCTCAACCTACAATTTCACTGCTCAAATCAGCCTGCATTCTCCAACTAAATCACCAGACACCTCCCTCTGCCTCTGTAAGCACTCTGTTAGTCCCACAAAAGTAACTCCCCCTCTCAAGATTCTTGAATTAATCACATTTAAAAAGTCCTTTCCATGCCAGGTAACATATTCAAAGGCTGTACGACACCACTGAAGCATATTATTTCCATTTTATAAGTGGGGAAAAAATGAAAGTCAAAGACAGTAAACCACTTCCCCACTCTCATGGAGCAAGTACAGCCATCAATCAAAACCCATGTTGCATTCTCTACACCAGACAGATGGTTTCGTATTTGAGAATCATTTCAGAATTTTTAAATTTATGTTTTAAACTGAAAAAAAAGTGCTACTGGAGGTCTTTATGCATAATTGACGATATCACACATTTCACCAAGACACATGAAACCAAGCTTGAGCAATATAAGAATATACCTAAAGTTCATGAACAGAAAGAAATAAATTCATACCCCTTTCCACGAACACCAAAAATAAATCCAGGTCCATTCAGTGAATGCAGGTATAAAGTTATCAACCGTACACAATTTGCAGCCATTTCCTTTTGAAACTAAATAGAAATGTTCATATTGACTTTGAGTTTGAAGAAATGCTTCCGAGGCCAGAAAACAGGGCAGAAGTGGGAGGACAGGCAGATAAGGGGCTGTATCTCTCTGTATTGACAGTTTTGACTCAAGCATTTCAGCTAAATGCTGGGGCCTGGTGAATGAAGAATACTAAAGTATCCTCACATCCATTCTGTAATCATTAGTGTAGTTGTTAGACAGTTCAGAAGGTGCTGTTGTCAGGGGGGACATTGCACAGTAATAGTTACCCCTTGGCTGTGAATGCAAAACAGGTGATGAAGTAACTTGTCTGCGTAGTCCTTTAGGTTCCTCTAAGTGGCTTCTGTTGATAGGTGCCTTGTAAATTTAATTGTAATGACTTTATTTTACCCATTAATACCATTTTGTGTGTGGGGAGGGGTGGCCAGAGAGAAGGGGGGTACACATGAAGGGTGAGGAGGCAAAAAAGAACTTAAAAAGCCAGAGCCTGCTCGTAGTGGGTCCCTGCCTCATTTTTACCATGGCCAGGACATCTTCTCCACAAGTCAACAGTTTCACAATCTGTAGACTGTGAAGCTGGTCACAGAGAATGGCTCAGACGTGCCCCCACCAAGCCTGTTCAGCCACTCTTTCCAGCCACCAGGGTCTCTTTAACAAACCACCTCTTCAAGTGTGCGAGCCTATCATCACAGTGATAAACACTTGAAGCCCTCTCGAGGCTGAACGGACTCCCATCTCTGCAAGCCACGTATGCGGGCACTTGAGTTGTGTCTACAAACACACACTGGTTGGAGTTAAAACAAAGCATGAGGTATTGTTTATTTTGCATACACCTACTCAGGAGCAATTCCTTTTACATTTAGTTAATTGTATTTTGGATAGCTCTGCTTGGCAGCCTTCTGTGCACCTTCAAAACTGTCTTTGTTTTCTGGTGCACGCCATTGTACTTGAAGGGGACCATGAGAATTTCTCCAAGGTCACCAGGCTCCTGGTGCCAACATCTTGTAACCAGTGCTCACACAAGAGATGTTACAGAAGTTTCCCCTTATAATCCAAGTGCCTCTCTTAGTTGTGGTATGTTATGAAAGTATAGAAATTGCCCAGAGGATGATGGGGCACCAGAATGAATGCTTGGGTTCTCCATCAGCCAGGCCCACGGAATCACTTGAGCTAAGTGAAGTGACCTCACTATTCACTTCCATGAAGTGATACCACAGATCAAGTTGGATTCTTCAAATTCATTCCTTCATTTGTTTGTTTCTGCCTCCTTCTGAGTGCACCACTGTCTATTCCCTGCTGGGAAAGAGTGAGAGCTTCTTGTTTTCATGTGACCGTGTTTGTGAAGTGAAGTCAGGTGTTCTGCCTCCCTCCGGAAGGACTAGCAGCATCTGACCATTTAATATGGTCTTCCCTCTGTGGTTATTAAAAGTTAAAAGTCATGATTCCAATCAGAAAGACACACTGTGGCATTACTATATAATATATATAATATTATATATATATATATATATATATATATATATTACAACTGATCAAAAGTATAACTTTCACAATGCTGTACTTTCTCGTTTTTTATTTATTTGTTTGTTTCTGATGGAGTTCCTATTTCCTGTGCTGGCCTTGAACTCACTATGTAGCAGAAAATGACCTCAAAGTTCTGATTCTCCTGTTTCTGTGTCCAAGTGCTAAGATTACAGGTATATGCCACCCCTCTTGGGCTCCTGTAAAACATTTAAAAAGCATTTATGGTATCTAGGGTGAACACAGAAATACACTACATGAATTGTGTTCTCAGGATGATGGCTCCAATGAAGAGCAGGTTCCTGAGTCCTAACATAGATTGCAGAATGTTGCTCCTGGGTGTACCCTGGGGAAAGCCACACAGAGATCTGCAGAGGCAGCTGACGCTGGGAAAGGAAGCCAGTAGATGCTTAACAGGTGTTATTAAAATTGCCCCTGGCAGGAGGTCAACAGCACCTGGCAAAGCTCAACAGGAAAGTGTGGCTGGTTATCCAGTTAAGAGGCAGGTAATTGACCCTAAAGCAGAGTTCTTTGGAAGAGCTATTCCTTCCACTCAAAGCCAGAGAAGGGGAAACTCTTCTTGCCCCCAAAGCTGAGCCAGAACGATTGTGTCTTTCTCCACCTAACTTTAATCTATAATTTCCCATTTCGTTGCCCACCAAGTCCACATTCCTAACACACACTCAGTGAAGGGAGCGTTGCCCAGGCAGCTGGATACGCCTGTGATGTCAGCCTGGACTTCACAGCCTACCCCTGAGTTCCCTCTGTGGGTGAGCTGGTGCCTGTGGGCAGTGAGCCGGAGTTCAAGTGCTACAGGTTACCAGCCATTTCACACCCCTGGGCTGCAGAAGCCTCTGAGGAAGCTGCTTCATCAGCCCAAACAAACCTCTTGAGGATCACGGAGGGATTTCTCCCTCCCTCAGTTGAGTAGGCGCATTATCTGCCATTGTTTCCAAGTTAGTCCAGGAAGGTGACTCTAAAAGCAAAACTGTGAAGACCCAGGCAGGATAGCGAAGCTGAAGGCTGAGACAGGAGGCACAACGGACCGCAGGAGGCTGCATTCAGGTTGCATTGTACCAGGCTCCCTTCTGCCCTACCTCATTTGGCTGTAACAGAAAGGAATGCACAGTTCCAGGGAGCCCTAATCCAGCCAACCATGGGAATCCACAAGGGCTACCTTCTTTGCCCCACGACACAAGAAATTCCATCAGCCATCAGCCAATTCTGGAAAAACACTGCCTTCTGGAACTTCCCAATTTCAAGTTTTCTTTTAGCTTTCTTAAAAAAAAAATCAAGTATTTTAAATAGAAAGCACTCTGAAGAAAATAAGACAGGCCTCAGTCATGATTGCAGCAAGGCATGCTTTTCTGAGAAGATAAATCTAGTCAAACATGTAGTGGATGAGACAGACATTGCTGAGAAAAGGACACTGTAATTAAAATGGATTCTTTCCGTCTCGTGCAGGTTATGATTATTTTTTTATACCACTGAGTACAATTTCTAGGGGAATAAAAATTGACTAACATATCATGAATTCTGCCTACCTCATCATGTTTAGAGCTGAAAAAAAAACTATTCCGTTCTTTTCCTCAGGGGCCAACACCAGACATCACCTCCTCTCATCTCATGTGGCATTAAACACTGAGCTGTAAGAAGCTGTGCTTCAAGTCATGCCTGCCCCAGTGACAGTACGTTTTTCTATAAAGTACCCAGATGGACTTTCAAGCCTTCCAGTCCACAACAAGCTAAAAATCATACTCTTGACTTTGTTTTTCTGTAAAGGCTTTCTGTGGAGGCAGACACTGTCCCAACACCATCTCCTCAAACGAGATCTTCAGAAAGCGCTTTGCTGCCATGTCGGACCCACCTTCCTCCCTCCCGCAGGTATACCCTGCAGGGACCCCCCTTCTGCTATACAGACTGCGATCCTGGGAACACAGGGCTACTCCTTGCCTACAACTTGAACAGACGGTGGAGAGTAGAGGTAATTCTCGACAATAACACAATGAGGAAAATATGCTGGAGGCTTCTGGGATTTTTTTTTCTTACACTGGAAAACGCAGCTACAGAAAGAGATGAGTTGTGTGTCGGGCTAGTGCTGATCCTGGAAGGGCTGTCTATGGCCACCTTAGAGCATTGAGGATGACCAGAGGAAGCTTTCCAACACATATAACCATGGGTAATCAGTCAACACCGAAAGTATTACCAGACCACATAGAGCATCTCACGGCAACTGCTTGCATTAACATATATGTTGAGGTGAGTGGATTTGATATATTATTAAGATTAACTTTGACAGTTTCTCTAAATTTTACAAGAAACTAACATTAAATATTTCATTTTCATACATGGTTCAAATTACGTTTCTATCGGGCATCTTTGGCCTAGATACACTTAACAATAAACTACATTCTGCAGATTGCAGTAGTGTCATTAACTACAGCCAGGGGGGTTCCTGTCTCAGGACTTCTCTCTGGTTGGAACAGGAAATCTCCCTTACTTAGAATTTAGATCTTTAGCCATCTATTAGGAACGTAGTCATTTAGAACCCAGATTCTAAAACCGTCGGTCACATGGCCACATAACTGAAGGTGAGGGGCAGGGGGAGCAAAATTTTTATGAGGGCAAAAGGTTTCTGAGTGATTCAGGACTGATTTAAAATAAAACATGTAATAAATCTGAGGCATTTCTGGAAGCTCTCCCCTGGGTTGCGTGATGATGGACCTCCTCACCGCAGCCTCGGTTCTGGCACATGTGTGTGTTGCACAGTGCATGATATCACACGCACCCTTCAATGCCAGGCCTCAGATCTAACACCGCTCTATGTTCTGAATTGTGTTATTTCACTCTTAGACAAAGTTATTGCTTTGATAGAAACATAATGATCCACACATTAAAAAAAAATAAAGATTTTTAAATATCTCCCGACCGTCACTCCTCAGAATACACCAAATTAGTTTTTTTTTATTGCATCTTTATCACTAATAACTGTATCGTATCACTAATAATTGTTTTATAATAAGTTACTTGTAAGTTATCATCAGCAAATATTAGTATTTGACTGTGTTACCTATTTGGTATAACAGGATACGTACTTGGGTGCACAGTTCCGGTCATAGGAAGATAGGATACTCTGTTTTCCCTCTGTGTTTTGGTCTTGCTTTGGTCCGATCACTTCTTAACGTGTTCCCAGTTCTCCCTTTGGGAATGGAAATGTTCAGTCTGTGCCATTTCATGTTCTATAGTTGTCCCTTTGTTTTTTTGTTTTGTTTTGTTTTTCCTAAAAACACATGAGCTTGTTTTTGACAGATTGTTTCATGGGTGCCCACAGGGATTGTCAGTGGGGTTGCAGCCACAGCCCTCCAGGGCCCTCGGGCTTCCCTCCACGGGACTCCAGCAGCTCCAGAAGCCTGGAACATCCCTTGTTCTTTTTGAGACTAGAGGAACTCACAGTTCAGGGATCGCCACAGTCTCAGAAGATATTCTGCAAGTCCGTGTTTAAATGAGGTTGGAAATGGTGAGGACTTCAGACACTTTGGAATTTGAACTGAAAATGCTGCATTGTGAGGCAGCTTTGAGCCTATGTGGATGGGGCATGGCTTCAAAGTGGTAAGTTAAGAGTGTCAAGGTGGCATGTGGTGGACTCCTTCCTGATGTCAACTTGACAGGATTTAGAATCACCATGGAAACAAATCTCTGACCCTGTCTATGGAGGATTCTCTAGATTAAGTTTGTTTTGGCAGGAAGACCTCCCCTTAATGTGGGTGGCACCATTCTATGGGGAAGGGATACCAGACTCCATGGAAAAGAGAATGCCAGCTGCATCTCAGCATGCATTGCTCTCTGATCCTTGATTGTATATGAAACACGACCATCTACAAGCACACACCTCAAGCTCCTGTGTGGCCTGGCAAGGCTGCACCCCCCCCAGGGGTGCCTGTCACTGAGTTCATGTCAAAGATAGCCCCTGTACCCTTCTTAGGGAACCCACTTGAAAACTGAGCAGCCTATGGGCTTCATCTGAGCAGGGGTGTTCAGATGTTCTCTCCATGCATGGTCCTTGGATGGACTATCAGTCTCTGCAGGAACCCCTGCAGGTTTTTTTGTTTTCTTTTTTTTGGCTCTGTTGGTCTTCTTGTAGAGCTCCTCTCCCCTCCAGGTCTTTCTATCTCCCTTTCTTCCATAAGATTTCAGGTACTCTGCCCAAAGTTTGGCTATGAGTCCCAGCATCTGCTTCAATACACTGCTGTGTAGAGTCTTTCAGAGGCCCTCTGTGGAAGGCTCTTGTCTTGTTCCCTGCCTTCTCCTACTTCTGATGTCTATCCTGTTTGCCTTTCTGAATGAGGATTAAGCCTGTTCCCTAGCATCCTCCTTATTGTTTGGCTTCTTTAGAACTATGGAATTTAGTATGTTTATCCTATGTATGTCTAATAACCACTTAGGGGAGAATATATACCATGTGTATCTTTCTGCTTCTGGGATGCCTCACTCAAGATGGTTTTCTAGTTCCCAGCATTTGCCTTCAAATTTCATGATTTCCTTGTTTTTAACAGATGAGTAGTATTCCATTGTGTAAATGTACCACAATTTCTGTATCCATTCTTTAGCTGAGGGACATCTAGATTGTTTCCAGTTTCTGGCTATTATGAATAAAGTCGCTATGAACATAATTGAGTAAATGCCCTTGCTATATGGTTGAGCATATTTCAGATATATGCCCAGGAGTGGTATAGCTGGATCTTGAGGTAGCACCATTCCTAATTTTCTGAGACAACGCCATATTTATCACCCTGCATGAAAGTAAAGTCCAAGTGGATCAAAGACCTCAACATAAAACCAGACACACTAAACCTGTTAGAAGAAAAAGTGGGGAAGAACCTTGATCTCATTGGCACAGGAGACAACTTCCTAAACAGATCACCAACAGCACATGCTCTAAGATCAACAATCAATAAATGGGACCTCATAAAACTGAAAAGCTTTTGTAAAGCAAAGGACACTGACACTGTCAACAGAACAAAATGATAGCCTGCAGACTGGGAAAAGATCTTCATCAACCCTACATCTGACAGAAGGCTGATATCCAGAATATATAAAAAACTGAAGAAGTTTAACACCAACAAACCAAGTAATTAAATTAAAAATGGAGTACAGAGGTAAACAGAGAATTCTCAACAGAGGAATATCAAATGACAGGAGAACACTTAAAGAAAAGCTCAACATCCTTAGTCATCAGAGAAATGTAAATCAAAAGGACCTTGAGATTCAACCTCACACCCAACAGAATGGCTAAGATAAAAAACTCAAGGGATGACACATGCTAGAGAGGTTGTGGAGAAAGGGGAATGCTCCTCCATTGCTGGGAAATGTAACCTTGTACAACCACTTTGGAAGTCAATCTGAATGTTCACCTTCTTTGTAGAAATAGCTCTTCATTGTTCAGGGTGAATTTTGTCACTGAAACAACCCAATGTCGTTTTATATCATATTTTAAATATATTTTTTATTTAATATAATTTATTCACTTTGTATCCCAGCTGTAGCCCCCTCCTTTGTCCCCTCCCAAGCTCACCCTTCCTTCCTCTTCTCCTCTTATACCCTTCTCCCAGACCACTGATAAGGGAGGTCCTTCGCCCCTTTCATCTGACCATAGCCTATCAGGTCTTGTCAGGTCTCATCAGGAGTGGCTGCATTATCTTCCTCTCTGGCCTGGTAAGACTTCTTCCCCCCCCCCCCCCCCAAGAGGAGGTGATCAAAGAGCAGGTCACTTACATCATGTTTTATAAGAATAAATCACACTAAGCAGTAATTTACTATTAAGAAATAGTATGTGCCACTTGCTATGATTTGGATATGATGTGTCCGTCAAAGGTCGGTGTGCTGCAAGCATGATTTTAAATGTGATAACACAGAAAGGTGTCAAGGCTTTGAAAAGGTGAAACCTAGTGTGAGGTAATTAGGTCATGAAGGTGCTACTTTTGGAAACAATAGTTGTCTTGTGGTGTAACAGGGCCCCAGACTTTAGCACTACTGACTCCATGATGGAACTACCACTGAGGCTGTAAAACTCAACATGTAGATAATACCACCTGTCAAAATAAAAACAAAGACCTAATCCATCAAAATCTATAGTTCTGGGACAGTCTCTGAATCCAGTAATCTTGCCTTTGGCTTCTATAGTTCTGCTTCTGGCTGTTTTTGCTAACTGAAGTCTGTCACTCCAGGATATGGGTTTTGTGCTTAAAAGCTCACCCTGAGAAAGGCTCAGTGCTACACTGAGATTCCACACACCCAGTGGAGTCGTCTGCCCACCAGCTAACAGAGAATCTCTATTGGCTTAAACCTTTGTCTGAGCAGTCTTCTCTGGGGAATAACCCACCACTGTGAGAATGGGCTGAGTCTTGCAGTACTGGATCAGTTACCACAAGGTAGATTTCTGTAAATACATGAGCACTTCCTTTTATCTCTCTTGTATGTACACCTGCTTATTCCTTTCTATGCCATCTCTATGCTGCTCTACCCATCAGCTAGAAAAACAGAAGGACTGCACCAGCACCTGATCATGTGTGACTGCCTGCTCATGGATAAAACGTTAAACTAAAACATCCTTATTTTCCTTACAACTGACCTGGCTCAGGTATTTTATTGCAGCATGATGCCTGAACTAAGGCTCTAAATCAGTAATTGCATTGCAAATCTAACACACAGGTTGAATTGTATAGACCACTCTTCACTGGTACACAGCCTGCTCAGCTGTTACATGCTGCCTCCTGTTGCTAACAGAGCCCAGTAGCTGCAACTTGGTCTAAAAGATATTAACGACTATTTGGTCCTTTATTGACAAGTTTGCTGACACTTGTTCTAATGCAATAAAACTCAGTTTATTCATTAATTGTTCCACTGACTTTGAATGGAATTGTAAAAATAAGACATTTCAAAAGGTTAATTGGATCAGTTACAGAAATCACTGATAAAATGACTCAAAGAAACAGTCTTCATAGAGGGGAAAAAAGATCCCATGAGCTTGGTTACAAACCAGTCATGTCTTAACTCTTTAAAGAAAGCTTAGGCTCAACTTATGGCTGGAATGGTGGCATGGTGGGACACCTGTAATCCACACTACATCACGAGTAACCAAGGAAAGAGACTTAAAAGATCCTCTTGATCTCTAAAATGGGTAAAGATTTAAGACACTAAAGTTTCAACTGGTGGCAGAGCAACAAACAAACAAAGGCAGGAACATGCTTCAAGTGAGGGGGTCCTCAGGAAACATCTGATGGCTCCAAGTCAGCCTGATCTACAATTACCTCACAGCTCAGCACTTCCGTGTCCAGGCGAGTAATCCAGAGGAGCTTTCACATAAGAGCTTAAAGACACAGACCAAAGATCATTGGTATCCCATGTATAGCAAAGAAGAATGGAGACAGCTTTCACCAGCAGGAGACTAGAACGTGGAACAGGGCACAGTTCGTACTGGAAACCATTTTCAGGAGTTAAAATGATTTAATCACATCTACCTGGATAAAACTAAAGACTGTGATGATGAAATAAAAAGCAACTGTGGGGACACTAGATGGCTTAGTGCTGAAAGTGCTTGCTGTCAAGCCTGAGGACCTGAGTTCAATCCCTGGGACTCATATGGCAGAAGGGGAGAATTAGCTCCCACAAGCGGTCCTCTGATCTCCCTCGTGCAAGCTGTGAAGGTAGAGGAAGGTTTATCTTTGTGAGTTCTAGGCCACTGTGGTCAATATAGTGAATCCCCAGACTGCCAGGCCTAAATAGTGAGTTCCAGACCCGTGAAGGCTACAAACTGAAGCCCTGTCTCAAAAAGCAAAACAAAGTAGTAATAACGCAATTGTAAATAGAACACACTTTCACCTTTTCATATCATTGTCGTGTATTTCTGAAATACTCAGAATCCTACTTTATGGGCATATTTATAAAGTAAAATTATAAATACTTGAAAAAGCAGACCAACTTTTGGTTAAGATTGCCTCTGCAGAGGAAGACCTGGGGAACAGACAGCAAAAGATACCTTATCTGTAATCTCATAATTTGTTCTTTGAGTGAGAGTGAGAGCAGTCATAGCAAATTAACAGTTGCTTTAGGTGGTTGGCAAGGACATAGCTGTTGATTACTGCTACACTGTTCTGTAGGCTTGGGCATATTCAAATATATGTATGTCGCGCACTAGTGTGCGGTGTTTGGATCGGTGATGGACAACATGGATGGCAGCAGTCCTGGACGATTGCACCGCTTGGTGTGAGTTTCAGCCATCTTGCTTTGCACAGTCAGCCAGCCAATGATAGAATCACCTCGCCACTGGTTCTCGGCAATCATCTCTGACATAAGCAATGCATGACTTTGATCATACACACAATGTATTAAATGTACGTGTGTGCATTATTACACACATACCTGTGCACTAATGATAGTAATGTATACACTATCTCATTATGCACACACAGTACATCTTAAAGAAGAGAAGTGGCAAGTCCCGCTCTTCTGCCTCTGCACTGGGTTCTTTGCTCTCGGCACACAACAGGAGAGTAGGTAGAGTGTAGCACACACCTCTTAGAGGAGCCATTCTCGGGGCTGAGCTCCTCTAAAGAAGCTACTTCTAATGACTTTTATTGCCAATTTAGGATTTCTGGGAAAAAGAAAATGACCTGTGGGGCTCAAATAGATGTTTAGCTCTTTACTCACCAGGAAATTACTGGTTCTACAAGTTGCAACTTCCACATCCTTAAGGTACGATTAAGCACCCGCCCCCTTTCTTCTCACACCAGTTTCCTCCTGTTCCATTTGATGTAAGCAATAGAAATCGTGGGTCTATAGCTAGGATATGCTCCTGCCTCAGGCAACACACTTTCAGTTACACTTCTGCTGCATAGTCACTTCCTCATGTTGTGTAGGTGAAAGAAAGCAGGTTAATTACCCTCCTCTGTTCTGTCATCAACTGTGCTTTTTCCTACTGACCATTTGGTCAAAATTACTTAGTCATTGGTATTAGCCAACACTTGATGTCTGCCTATCTGTCTAGACTATAGGCTCAGAGTTTGGCTTTCTGTTGGACCACAGTAGTGTACCATGGAGGCAAGCTCTACATGCAGAATCAAAATCTATTCATAGTATGGGTGGCTTCTGAAGCACAGAGAGAGTTTTTCTAGAATTAATGCCCAAACATGAATAAGTCTAAGTTCCATGTCTGGAATAAAGAGCATCACATACTATGGACTAGTGAACTCCTGTAGATCTTAGTCTGCCCTGGCTTTGCCACATGCTGGGTCTAGGAAGCTTAGCTTCTGGGAACGCTAAATGAGGTCTGTATCCTCAATGGACAAACTGTTACAATATAAATAAAAATGCCACACACTCAACAGAACTAAATATGATTAGATTTATTTGGGAGTAGAGGAGACAGAGATAGACAGAAACAGTGGGAGAGCTTAGGAGAAGGGGGGGTAAGTGGCTCCTGGGGGAGAAACCTAAGCAGAGAGAGAGTGGGTGAGAATGACAGATGGGTTATATCTGGAGCACTTGACCCAGGTGATGACATAGGACACAGGCAGTGACACAGGATGTTGTCAGGACCCTAAAGGCCCCCAAGGGCAGGCCACTTGAATTGGCTGCACAACATAACACAAACAATCTCTCCTGTCTTCTGCAGGCCTCTTGTTCTCTCATTGGCTCTGTGGGTATAAACATCATCTTTAACTTCTAAGTTTGTCTCCTTCACACACACACACACACACACACACACACACACACACACACACAAAGAACAAAATTATTCTAGTCATGGGTGAGTAGTGGTGGCTATTGTTATACGAGAATGAGAACAGTGGCTTAGAGATTGTGAGTTGAGTGGAACAACCAAGAAACATGAGGGATGAGGAGAAAATATTGCAAGCTAGAAACTGTAATGCAGAGTAACAGAATACACTGTGCTCCACAGGAAGTGTGGGTTGCCTCGAAGAGCCTGCAGTCTTAGAGGGTGAGGAGAGCAATACCTGTCAACGAATGGAGACTGGAGAGGTGACTTGGTGGCTAAGAGCACTTACTGCCTACAGAGGACCCAAGTTTGCTTCCCAGCACCCTCTTGGCAGCTCACAACTAACTGCCTAGAACACCAGGTATCCTCCTATTACCTCCAGAGGCACCTGGGATCCACAGGTGCAAATACACGGAGGCCAACAAACACTCACACAAATAAATAAAAACAAATCTTAAAAATAAACAGTATATATATATATATATATATATATATATATATATTTTTTTTTTTTTTTTTTTTTTAATGAATGGATGAGTCAGTAACCACACTCCTTGGCATTTACTGAAGTTAAAACTTTAGTCCAGACAGGAACCGACACACAGATGTTTACAGCATTTCCATCATGACTGCCAACACTTGGAAGCAACCCAACCGGTTTTCAATAGATGACACAGCAAACTGTGGGCGGATATCTAGACTGAGGGATGTGATTCAGCACTGAGAAGAAATGGACTTTCATGAGAAGGCACGAAGGACTCTCCCTAAGTGACTGAGGGAAAGAAGGCAATCTAAAACGGCCCCATTCTTAGTGAGAGAAACTCAGAGGCTTTCTAAACTAGCGCAAATACTGGAGACCTGAGGAGAGGAGGCTGGGGGAGGGGCAGTGGACGGGGTACTGTTCACTCTGCTCAGAACTGCTCTAAAAATTAAAGTCTACCCCAAAGTTTGCAAGTGGAAGTAACGGAAATCATGCAAGGGACTAGTTAAGAAACGGGGGCCGGGGGGCGGGGCGGGGGGACAGACCAAAGCGCTGAATGGCTGAAGGAGATGGTCGGGGGACAGAGCCACACGCAGGAAAGCAGTTGCGCAGACTTGAGTGCCAGGGCTGCAGGAGCCCTGGATCAATCCAGAAGGCCTACCCAGAATCCCTCCCATCAAAACACCGCAGGGAGGAGGCAGGGCAATCCAAACTGTTTGCGCTAAAAAGAGCAGTAAACACTCATCTCAATAAAACTCCTTAAATACAAAAACATTTAGTATGCCCAGTTTGGCATCTCTTTGCTTTTTTTTTTTTTTTTTAAACTGCTCAATGCAGAGGACAATTTACTTCTCTATTTAAAAAAAAAAAAATTTCTTTTTTTTTTCCCCCATTCTGTTTTGGTTTGTGAGGTTTTGTTGTCATTTCTTCCTAAAGCGCTGTTTCCTCACATTTGCATCATGTGAGATTCCATTTAAACTGCCTTTTAATTGTATGTGCTGCCTTGGCAGAACATGACTGATGTACTAGCGTTAATTAGGGCTCCAGTCAGCAGCCCGTGCCAGCTGGAAACTGAGAAACAAGCGTAAATTATTCTGTCATCAATCAGCTCGGAAATGTTTGAATCACTAATTAGTTTGCAATTTGGGTGACAGTTTATCTGACGCAGGCGATGTCAGAAACTTCAGATCTGAGATGAATAATTTGCCAGGAACAAGCCCAGATTCCCCGCTTTTAAATACATGAAGGTTTATCTGCATGTTGAAAGGTGGCTCAGCAGTCTTCATTAACTTCCAACTGGGACTATGTAAATCAGGATCCAGCGTGAGCCACTTCAGGCCATGGTGGCTTAGCAGATGATATTTAGGAAAAGAAAGCCTCTTTTATTTTTTTCTTCTTCTTCTTTTATTAATAATTCATAAACTGATAGACAAGGATGTTTGGGTTTTAACAGCTCTTTTAAAAATCACAATGGTTTTCTTTAAAAAAATTTAAAAAAAAGCAATCATCCCCCTTTTACATGAAAATTAACCGCTCTGCATCTTGCTGTTTAACTGATTTATTCTCCTCCACCATCATGTGACCAGAATGTTAATCTGGAAGTGATTATTAACCCTTGTCCTTTCAAGAAGGGTTGTTATTGGGGCTTTATTAAATAGCAGACTTATGTTTCCGCTTAAAGGGAAAGGTATATCGTTAGCGTGGGGGAGGGCAGGGTAGTAAAAACAGAAAAACAAATTTTTCTCTGAATGCCTCACGAAATCTGTTATTTCTCCCATTGAGGATTCCGGAAAGGGCCCCAGGTATTGGAATCAAAGAACAAGCCTGGATAATAATCCCTGTCTCCTCTGTGTGAGGAAGAGGCTACTGTCTGTGGGAAGCTTAAGCTTCCTGTATGTTGTAGGTCGGTGGCGTTTATAGGTCGCACACTGCTGTACGCACAGAGCTGAAGGATCAGGAGTCATCACCTTTCCAATTTTCTCTCTACAAGATGTCAACGGAGTCCACCCTCTTAATTATAGCAGGCCTCTGGGCCTGGGTCCTGCAGGACCAATGCTGTGTGGACAAACACACTTGCAATAGGCCTTTCTCTCCCTCAGAACCAGGCAGGTGAGGCTGTTGACAGGAAAGCAGGGGGATTCAGCAGTCCCAGTGGCATATGGAGACTGTGGGCAGCTGGCAGGTGGGGAACATCTGAAGCTTGGGAAGACCTCCCTCCCAGGGACGGGTGGGTGAGGCTCTCTCAAAGGAAGGCCCTCAGTTTAAGGAGAGTCTTGACAATCCCCAGCTCCAAAGCCATTCTCTCAGTTATCTTTCCTCACACCATTTGAGCTCACCCTTTTAATTCCTAGTAAAAGTTGAATGGTATTTGCCTCCTTCAAAACTCAAACTGAAACTTAACTGCCGGCGTGACGGACTTGTCAGAGCAGAAGCATAGGCTCCCCACATGCACCAGTTAGAGACCGCCGATGGGAAAGGCAGAGATCGGAGTTTTAATCAACATGGTACACTGGGAAGAGGAACAGAATGAGGCCCAGAGACCCCCCCCCCCCCAGTCTATCTTCTCTGCATTGACATGAGCTTTCACACAGGGTGAGTAACTGGTCTTGGGGTCTTAGCTGAGGTGTGGTTTGGAGGATCCTTTTGTCAGTTCTGACTCTGCATCTACATTCACAATCTACAATTAATTGCCTCAATTAAAAAAAAAATAGAGTCCCAGACAAATGTATCCAGTGTTTCTGGTTAAAATTTATTAAAAAACAAAACAAAACAAAACAAAAAAAAAAAACAGGAAAGGCCAGGGAAGGATTTTCTCCAAGTTTCAGAGAGGAAAAGACAGTTGTGCTGGCTAGTTTTTATGTCAACTTGACCCAAGCTATAGGTCATCTGAGAGAAAACCTCAACTGAGAAAACATCTCTATAAGATCTGGTTGTAGGCAAGCCTATAGGGCATTTTCCGAATTAGTGACTGATGAGGAAGGGCCCAGTAAAGTGTGGGCGGGGCCACTCCTGGCCTAGAAGACTGAGCAAGGCATAGGAATCAAGCCAATAAAAAGCACTCCTCCATGGTCTCTGCCTCAGCTCCTGCTTCCAGGTTCCTGCCCTGCTTGAGTTCCTGCCTGGACCACCTTTAGTGATGAACAGTGATGTGGAAGCATAAGCAAAGCAAACCCTTTCCTACCCTGTTGCTTTTGGACATAGCGTGTTATCACAGCAAGATATGCTACCACACAAGGCTGCTCAGAGAGCAGGTTCTAGAGGCCCTAGCATGTTCCACATAGAGCTTCTAAAGTCACTCCAGAGACAGAGGAACGGGATAGCCACTCCAGAGAGCTATCAGAGGAAGGGCTGTGGAAGGCTATGCACGGGAAATTTTATGAGTCACACTAGGAAGTGGTACACACCAAAAGTAAACTTGCTGCACAAACAAAATAGTGGTTCATCAAAGTGAAAGAAAGACTAGTGCTATTTCAAATTCTTTCTTTTCTTTCTATCTCTCTTTTCTTTCTTCCTTGATGTTTCTAGAAGGAAAAAAAATCAAATATAGCCTCATGAAAATATCAAATATTATATTTCTGTATCTTTGGAAAACAAAATGAAAGATGACATTTTGTTTGCTACTTCCATCAATAGCTATATAGCTGTTAATCCTTTTTTTTTCCCCCAGATAATCTCAACTTCAGCTTTTCACTGCTTCTTTTAATCGTTTAGCTACATGACTAACTAAAAAGCAGCAACCTGATTATCACATGATGGAGTGGGGTATGAGGACCGAGACTAATAGTATTTGCTACAACCCTGTCTTTGAAATGATTGGTCCTTCATTTGAAAATTAAAGTTAAGATACGTCCAACGTATCATAGATGACTCATTGGGACTCACTGGTGCTGAAGTGTAAAGAAGAATACATTGCAAAGAACGCTAATCATTTGCTGGGCACATCAGGGCACATTGTTTAGCTACAGACATCTACAGGCTAGATAAAACACACCTTTTCACCCCAGTCATTTCGCAGTATGTGCTTTGGGGGCTATGTCTGAAATTAGTTTTTTTTTTTTTACCTTACTCTCATTTATTACAGCTGTTCCTTCCTTCCTTTCTTTTTTTTTTTTTACTATAGAGATCACCACGAGCTTGCTCCTTCATCTTTACACACAACATTGGAAAGTGTCTGTCCTATCTCAAGACCTATGCAAAGAGAAGCCTGAAGCTCTGCCTACATTCCCTCACTCATCACAGACCCCCAAGAAGCATTCTTGAGGGAAGCAGCTCGCTCCTCCCCGTGCTTCTGTTCATTTGGTTCATTCCCAGTTCTGTTCTGAACTTATGCTTAGGAATGTGAGCTGCTACCTGATTTTGGCTTCTCGCTGGCTCAGCTTTTGCCTTGTCCGTGTCTGCAGATCAGACCCTATCCCATCTTCCTTCCTGTTTAATTCCTCCTTAGCCTTCTTCATAGGTGTAGTCTTGGTTAACAGATGCCCTTCACTCTCTAGGTAGATCTGCCATTCTTCTATCTCCCAATTCTATGTCTTCTTGAACTCCAGTCTCTTTGGGACAATTTTTCTTTTCACTCTCACTTCTGCTGCTCTTGTTCTCTCCCTCTCCCACCCCATCACAGATAAATCCAGCACTGACCTCTTATTGACAGTATTGGGAAGTGTGTCTACTTGTCCTTTGCTGACATTAGCTGCATTTCTAGTTTCACATCTGCTTTCAGATTCCTGTGTGGAGTACAAACACTTAGAGTCACCAATTAGAGCCCTTTGGTTCTGCTCAGATTTCTGAAACTCATTCCTAAGGCTGGAGATGGTCTGTAACTAACTGGGCTGGGAAACTGTTCTGTTCAGCCTTTGCTAGATTGTGTTGCAGACAAGTCCCAGATTTCAACAGCCTACTACAAGAATCAGTCCCCAGTTCCTCATATCATGTGCTGGCTGCCACTCTACTTCCTGCCTTCTTTATTTGGGAGCGAAGACTGAAGAAAAAGCCACTATTAAGACATGTCAATCTCAAAGCTGAGGAAAACAAGAGGTGGCACGGCCAGTGACAGCCCTTAGCGTATGCTCTCAGAAATGTCACATGTCACTTCCACTCACATACCATTGGCAAAAACAAGTCACAATGCCAAGTCACACACCAATGGAGCAGAAATTATAATCCTTCCATGAAGACAAGCCTGTAGAAAAGAGCTTATATCTTTCAACAGAAATAAAACCTACCAAGAATTTTTACAAAATGTCTCTGAGGGCTTCCTGCACTGTTGGGAATGGCTACTTAGAACTGGGGATCTCTTCCTTGAAGTTCCACAGAGTACCCAAAGGACAGCTCCCTCGGTCTCCATGGATTAAGTAACTGATTTGTCTACATCTGTTATTCTAACTATCTGACTCCCCAGTTGGGAATGTTTAGTTTCCAAATAGTTATTTTGATCCTGTTGGTAGAGCTGCTTTGAACCCTGACAGTTAAAAAGAACAACAGAGTAAAGGGAACTCCGGGGAGGCCTCAAGCCTGGAACACAAGTTGAGAGCTGCCCCCAGGCTTTGGCCCAGATTCCTGTACAAGACCAAACAAAGAAGAAAAGGAGGCTTACACCTCCTTGCTAACCTCCCCCACAGGACTACCTTGCAGGGATCCAGTCTCACTGCAGTTTGCAAGGCTCCAGTCAATAGTCCATTTGATTTCTCTCTGCTCAGTATCATAATCAAAATGTGGGCATACTGCCATAAGGACATGATGGTGAACAAGCCTCAGCCACCAGACAAATAACTCTTGTTTTTCGTCATCAAAATTAATGGCATCGGACACAATGTCACAGGTTTTTAAACTCTATGCTTGTTACTATTTTAAAAAATAGATATTAAAATAAATAGTGCCAACATTATTGACATCAGTATAGCACATTTCATGAAAAGCAGTTGAGCTGAATACAAATAAACACAGATACCAACTTGGTCCTAAGTAGTGATCTTTACATTTTTGCATCATATGACACAATTAGAATAATGTTTAACTACTCCACTTACTATATTAGAGTTTACAGAACTGGCCTAAGCTTGACTGATCCCTAACACTGACAGTAACTTCAATGCGTATTGAATTTTCTGAGACAGTGGAATTCCTTCACCAAAGTAACTCAAAGAAGGGCTCAGATTATTTGTAATTCTATTATCACCATTTCTCCCACATACATTCATGGCAGACATTAACAAATCCCCACATTTTTTTTTCTTTTCAACCCAAAAATCACCTGTAGAATCCTATTCCATGATGCCCCTAGTAGCAGAAAAAGACTCGTGCTAAAGGTGGAGCCTGCTTAACATCTTGGGAAGTGGAAAGGTTTTTGCTTCCTAGCATACTTGCTAGTCATTAAACACTTTCTCACCTATAGCCTAAAATACTTCCCTGGCCCATTTTAATCTTCTTTGGCTATAAGTACAACATTTTCTACACATATAGTCTGGAAATATCATTTTAATATAGGAAGTTTGGTTTAATGAAGGAATTTTTCTTCTACTCTTCTCTCATTGATACCTAGAAATTGTTTCTACAGTTCAATTGTGAATACGTAAACCTACTCAGAAACTTGTCCCACAAATGGTAACACCTATAGCAGAAGCCCACCATACATAAATACCTTTTCAAGCATCAAAACAAAACAAAACAAAATGTGTATATGTATAATTAATAAAAAAATGAGCTTTATATAAGCAATTGTGATTCAGTGGCATATGAAAATTGTAAGGCAATGTACCACAAACTAGAACGCTCCAAACAAAAGAGATTTATTGTCTTGCAATTCCTGAGGGCAGAAGTTAGGAGTGACAGGACCACAGAACTCTGAAACCTGGAGGGTAGACTCCTTCCTAGACCTCCTTGCCCCCAGGATTCCTTGCTGCCACAGAGCTTCCATCTCTGTCACCTCCATCACACAATATTTTCCCTTCGCATGGCAGAATCTCTTCGTCTCCTCTCTTCTAATAAGGAAGTCAGGTATATTGGATCAGGAGTCACACTAATAAACTCATCTTAATACGGTTGTAGGCAACAGGGATCAAGATTTTCATCTATCAAGGGAAAGCTCAAATGAAACCACTCCTGAATAACACCAGTTCAGATGTACTAGTAATTACCCAACTTAGCAGATTTGAGTTCATGCCTACCTCAAGATAGTTCACCCTCTTGCATGGGTTTGTCATTCCCAAACATTTGTTTCTAAATTAGTCACTGTATACTAAGTGACAGCAGGATTATTTGATATTCTTCCCATAAACAACTTGTCCTAAAAGAACAGTTATGAATCCAATAACTGTTGTAGGTTTCACTTCCTCTTCTTTGAACAATGTCATAATTTTTGATTGTATCCTTGGCAAGATGTAATGCATCTAGACATAAGTGCTGCTGTAGTTGCCTAATTATTGCATACCATGTCTAATGTTGTTGTTTGTCCTTTTTATAAAAAAATACATACATTCCATTTATGGAAAATGTGAAAAATAGTGTTACAGAAAAAATACACAAAGCAGGGTACAATGGAGCATGCCTGTAATACCAGAACTCAGAGAGGCAGAGGCAGGTGGATCCCTGTGAGTTCGAGGCCATCCTCATCTACAAAGCAAGTCCGGGACTGCCAAGGCTCCACAGGGAAACCCTGTCTCAAAAAAACAGAAAAAGAAAAGAAAAGAAAAAATATGTAAATTAATATTTTGATATAGCTCTTAACAGTCTGTATTTACAAATTCTTAGTAAGTATGAACATACTGCACACACACACACACACACACACATACGTGCGTTGGCAGTTGAATTAGAAGAAAAAGATAAAGGCTACTTGCGGGACAAGGGATATATTAGTCATTAACTTCAACCCTTAAATATTATAATATAGGAGTGAACAGCTTTTGTAGGAAGCCCTGGATTTCTAGTTCATAGTATGTCTTAGTTACTATCCTATTGCTCTTAAGGGGCTCTATGACCAAGGAAACATATAGAAGAAAAAGGTTATTGAGAGTTTATAGTTTCAGAGGGTTAGCATCTATGACCATCGTGTCAGAGAGCATGGCACCAGGAAAGTAGGCATGGCACTAGGGAAGTACTTGAGAGCTTACGTCTCATCCACAAAGTCCTGATGGGGCAAGGGGAAGAGGGGAGAGAAAGAGTGCTGACTGGGAATAGTATAGACCTATGAAAACCTAAAAACCTGCCCCCGAGTCACATACCTCCTCCGACAAGACCATACCTTCTAATCCTTCCCAAACAGTTCCACCAACTGAAGACCAGACATACAACTATATGAGCCTGTATTTGGGCCATTTTGATTCAAACCACCACATAATAGATTACTAAGACATTATATCTGCCTACAGTGTGGCCATCTGAATAATGCTCACCTTTTATTTCCCTTATGTTCATAAATATGGCACCAAACTTATTTGATGAGAGTACATTTCCTTGTGGTTATAACAAGCGCCTAAATAATCAGCGACGCATAATCCAAAAATTAAATAACTGGAAATATGATTGGTTCTGTTCATGCATCTTTTTTTGGAAAATATGACATTTTTTTAGAGCTAGTTACATACCTGATGGAGACATCAGAAGACATCTTTGGTTTTGAGCAGTAGAGCTCTAATCTTCTCCTCATTCTCAGCAGTGTCAACATCTCCAGGCTGACAGTTCAGCCGACAATGACCTCTGAATGCATTGGCCTGAACTCCAGTCACCATTGGTCTACCTTGTTCATGCTCCCATATTTAAAAAATATGTCTTCATCTTCTCAGGCTGACATAACAAAATACTAACAACTTGGGGACTTAATTAGCAGAAATTAATTCCTCACAAATGTGGAGCTCAAAATTGAGGTGCCTAATTCTGTTTCTAGCAAGCGGTCTCTCCCTCACTTTAAGGTGGCCAAATTTTGACTGCCCTCACACGATACAAAAGATAGCTGTGTCTGTACTTCCCCTTCTGGGTGCCAGTTCTATCTGATAAAGGCCCCCTCCCATTGAAGAATCATCATAACCTTCTCATAGATCCCAATTCCAAACAGTCAGTTACACTGAGGACTAGCAGATTAATATTTAAACTTGAGGTGCAGGACACATAGTTCAGCCCATAACGTCATGTTTCTGTTCAGTTGTCAGTGTTATATCCTGTATCAAGTACCTTCTCCATTCTTGCTACTGAGCAAAAATCCTAGGCTGAACTTCAACCAACAATTCCTCTTCAGGGTCTCCAATATATTAAGACTCCTATAATAACTTTTAATTTCCTTCATTCCTTCAAAACTCAGTTCCTTACCAAGATCCCCATGAAACAAACTCAACAGCATAGATGCTAAGGCTTCTTTGATCAGGCATGTTTGGAACCTATACACATAGCACAGTATGACTCAAAGTCAGTTCTCTGCCTGCAGGGTCCAGGCCTACTGTCAGGATGAAACCAAATGAAGTTTTGGAAAGCACATCTCACAGTCCCAACTGATGAACTCACTCTATGAGCTTTGTAATTTACAGTTGGGATCACACGGAAGCATGATGAGGGTTTCAAAAGTTGGCTTTGGTGACATCATCTTGCTCATACTGGGTGTTCCTCACTGCCATCTGGGTTTTGTATGCTTATACCCTCTCTTTCCAGAGATTCAGTATTCCACTTAAGTCTTCCCTTTCTAGCCAATGCACAAACTTCTCCTGTCTATTAACATTCAGTTCCTTTGTGGTTCATTCTCTAGGACCAAAGCCAGTTTGCTCACATATATAAAAGCCCTAACTCCCCATTATACTCCAACTGATATATTTTTCTCATTAACCTCAAATTATGGCTCTGACAAAGACATTGTTGGCCACTGTGAAGGAGCACAGGGAGCTATTTTAGACATTCTGTACCCTCTTACCATGTCATTAAAAGTGATGTCTTTATAGTTCAGTCTACTGCGAACATCCATGAAATAGCAAACCCCTAGGCTAATGATGCAAAGCAAAGCAAAGAGTATTGATGAAGACTCTGACTCAGGTGGGCTGGGATCACTGAGGGGCAGGTATTCAAACTAGAATTCATCTTTCTAAATCACTCAGGCCATCCTAGGCACAAAACAAGGTCTGTAGTGCGGTGGGTACCACATAATTTAAAAAACAAAAACAAAAAACAAGAAAATCCACCTAACATAAAAGTCGTTATCCCAAAATAAAGAAGGTGGAGTAGGAGGGATGTACAATCTACACTATCACTATGGGCAGATGCTGTATTCGAAAGCATCACACACAAGAAAGATCATATTTATAGGGATGCATTATGTGCCAGGTGTTATTCTAAGCATTTTGCACTCAATAGCTCGTTTGACAACCCTATGAAGTGTGTGCCATTATAAGCTTCATTTTACAGACTCCAGCTCAGAGATGTTTGGTTGTCCACAATGGAACACAGATCCTGCGCTGTCTTCTCGGTCCCTCTAGCAATCAGTAAGGTGGGTGTTATCACTTTGTTTTGCAAAAGAGAAAATTAAACCATACTAAAATTATGTAATCCGAGGCAATAAAGATTTGAGCCGAGGTCTTTCTGACTCTGAAGTCTGTTCACATCTCCTTGTGCTGTCTGATATTCCGGCGTCACGGGCCCTTTGTCGTTCAGAAGTGGCAGCTGACAACTGAATGGACTCCTGTCAACAGACACAAATGGATGGATGAGTTCAGGTGTCTTGGCAGATCTCCCCTCTGCAGTACGGTCTCAGCAAGAAGAGCTATAAAGCAGAGATAAAATGAAAGGACTTATGAGTACTAAAAGGCCGTAAAAATCTCCTCAGGTTTGGTTTCCAACAAATCAACTGCAGAGGGGGGAAGCCTTCCTGTGGTATTCTGAGCTTTCCAGAGGAGGTCTGAGTCTAAGTTTTTTCTCAATCTCAGCGCTTTGCAACACAAAGCTCAGCACCTGATTTCACAATGCTGCCATTTTGTGTGTCCAAAGCTGGCCCCTGCCTCTGTTAAGAGCTCTTGCTTCCTATTTGATAGTTTCTAAGAAGAACCTCCCCTGACGTGTGTCAGAGAATGCTGACATTCATTCTACTCTACCCCACATCTCAGAAGTTTCCACACCGAAGGGATATTTTGATACTGGTGTTAATGTCCTAAAGTACTGTGATCAGTAATGAAAAAGGGAAAAGAGCATGTTCCAGATTAGCGATGTGAACAGGAAATAGAAACTGGCGAGGCAGTTTGGAGATGGGCACCTAGGTTCTTGGCTTTGGCTTGAAATATCTTTGATTTTGCCCTGGCCAGAGGCCAGAAATGCCAAAAAAAAAAAAAAAAAAAAAAAAAAGAAGCCTCTGGTTCCTCCTCTGGTTCTTGTTCTCTTTCTTCTCCTTTTAACACAACTGCAGTGTGTACTACAGTTCCCACTGCCTGGAAGATATACTTGAGGATGTGACCAAAACTGAGAGGCACCTGACCCCTTGTGGGGGAGGGGGAGGCAGCTAAACTGACTACCTCATCTCCCTGTGCCTCATCCCAGTTTCCGTCATAAGCAGCATAAATCCCCCTAGACTAGCAACTCAGTAATACCCCATCTTTGGGGACCTGCACCCACTAGACAGAAGCTCTGCTTGCTCGCTTGCTTGCTTGCTTGCCCTTACGTTATTGGCCTATAATAAAATTATTTTTTTACTTTATGTGTTATTGGTGAGAGAGCGTCATATCCCTTGGAATTGGTGTTACTGACAGTTGGGAGCCTCCATGTGGGTACTGGAAATTGAACCCGGGTCCTTTGGAAGAGCAGACAGTGCTCTTAACCAGTGAGCCATCTCTCCAGTCCCATAATTCTTTTTTTTTTTTTAATTCAACACCAATTTGTGAAATTTGCTCTTTGAGTTCACAAGACAAAGGACCTATAAACCTCGGATTGTGTTTGCTCTGGAAGCTCTTGATTCTTCCAGCACTACAGCTCTCCAAGCTTGCACAGCTGAGGCAAAAAGCCTTGTCACCACCATGGGTCCCCATTCCCTTAGTAGGAAGGGCATGCCCATTTTAACAACAGAGAATATTCAGATGAGTTGGACAAGCTAGGAAAGCAACGTAACACCTATTTCCACGCCCCTTGACAATCTGGGTGAGGGTTTTACTCTGCAAAGGAGAGCTTTGTAAATGTTTTGATTCACTTACTTCTTTAAAGACAATATTTGCATAGAATTAAAGATATTCTTAACACATAGTAGGGACTCAGCCAATTACTATATTGAAAAGGCATATTAACACAGTTATGAAAGGGGATAATGTCATTGCTAAAATGAAAAGAAGAAACAATATGGTGCTTTAACATTCATGATTTCTCTTTGTAAGTTGAGAAAAGCATCCTTTAAAATATTCATTTCCTTTTCACCGCTGCTTTTGTTGCCTCTCTCCCCTTATGAATAATGCTAACACGTTATGTAAAAACTACACAGTGTTAAATATACTTTATTAAGACTGTGACTGCTGAGTTCTTGGGGATTTTCTTTTCCCGTGGATAAAAATGCTCATTAGCTTTGGCTGTTCTGATTACCAAGAAATAAGAAATCAGTCAAGAATAGGGACCGTGACGCAATGCTCCATCTGTCCTCTTCACTCTGAGCCCCAACAACAATGGCCTTCACACTGTCTTCAGTAACACTGCTTGCTGTCTGCTCTCTTCAGGCTGTTTATCCAAAGGCAGCCTTAACTGGAAGGCAGAGCTACAGGTGGAAAAGAACCCAACAGAAGCAGATTAAGTACGTATTGTGCTTCAGAGAAACAAGAACAGAAGTCCTGGGCAGGAAGGACATTGCATGGGAATCTGCCAGAAGGAATAGTGAAATAGAGGAACAACAGCTTTGGAATAAGGGCAGAGGGGAAGCTGAGAACAGCAGGGACGGGCATGTTTACCTGGCTTCTCTACCCAGGTTACCTGGGTGTCTTCAGGCAGTCTGCTGGGACAGATTACAGTCGAGTTTATTGTCTAGCTCAGGCAGAGAGTTGAGAATCCAATACACATTGAAATATGTGAAGCAACGTGTAAAAACAAATCAAGAAGGCCTTCGGTTGGGCTGATTGAGAGCCATTCAGGCAACATGAGCACTGCCTCTGGAAAGAGTCCCTGGGATCAGAGGAGTAACCAGAGTTAGGGGATGCTAGGGCTGAACAGAGTAGACAAAAAAACCCAGGAACAAAATGTCTCACAGACCGCCTCTGGGTACATGGCAGCTCCTTGGGCTATCTAGTGCTGTTATTTTAACTTGGAGAAGCTGAAATTATTCCCAAAGTGATCATATTCACAGACAAAAGGTCATCAAAGCCAACTGCTTTCTGGAAAAGAGGCAAGGGTCTAGGGCAAGTGGAAGGGAGTGAATAACAGAAATAACAGAGGGCTCAGGATTCACTCAAGATGAATTTATTTGTTCATTTTTTGTTAGCATACAAGACAATGGGCTTCGTTGTGGGACATTTTAAAATATGGTTTGTTTTGGTGGTTGTCCTCTCTCACTCCCCCCATATTGCCTAACTACCTCCAACTTGTAGCTTGCCACTCTGTACCTTCCCTTTCCATTCTCCTTTTACACGTGCTCTATTATGCTCACCCGGCCCCCTCAACTCCTTTTTCCCCTTTTCTAGTTCCATGACTATTCTCATATGTACATATATACACATATATAAAAATAAAATCTATGATCTTCATGTGAGAGAGAACATGAGGTATCTGTGTTTCTGAATCAAGGCCATCTTCACAACACAAAAATTTTCCGGATCCACCCATTTTCTTGGAAATGTCACAATTTCAGATTTCATTTTCCCTTGTAGCTGAGTACACCACGTCTTCATTATCCATTCATTTGTTGATTGGCATCTAGGTTGTTCCATTTATCTGCTGCCATGAATAGTGTAGCTACACACAGGCTGTACAAATTCCTCTGTGGTAGGACTTAGAGTCCTTCAGACCTGTGCCCAGGAATAGCATAGCTAGGTCATGGAGTAGGTCTAATTTTAGTTTTTGAGAAAGTTCTATACACATTTCTGTCATGGCTGTGCCAGTTTACACTCCCGATGAAGACAATGAATGAAGGGTTGTCTTTACCCACCTTCTATGCAGCATCTGCTGTCAGCTGGTTTCTTTCTGGGAGCCATTCTGACTAAACTAGAATGGACTCTTAACAATAGTATTGATTTTCATTTCCCGAATTACTAAGAAATAGAATGCTTTATAAAATGTTTTCTGGCCATTTGTAGCTATTCTTTTGAGATCATTCTGTTCAGATCATTAGTTCGTTTATTAATTGGCAGTAGGCTTGGGGAGGTGTTTCTTTGTTTGGTTTCTAGTAGTTAATTTCTGCAGTCTTTTAAATGGTCTAGATATTAATCCCCTGTCTGAAGTATGCCCTGCAAAGATTTATCTCTCCTTCTATCTCTGTGTTTTCACTCTGCTGATGGTTTCCTTTGCTATGCAGAAGCCTTTTAACTTCATGTTCTGGCATTTGTCCTTTCCTTGGGTTATCCCTTAGGCTACTGGAGTCCTTTTATGAAAGTTTCTGGATGTGACTATATCTCAAAATGTTTTCCTGCAGTACTTTCAGGTATTCAGGTATGGGGTATTTTATCCATTTTGAATTTGATTTAAGTGCAATGAAAGAGAGGTGGATCTGCTTTCATTCCTCAGCATGTGAATACCCAATTTTGCCACCAACATTTGTTGAATCTTTTTTACCCAGTGTCTGTTGTGCTCTTGGTTAAAAACCAAGTGATTAGAGCAGAGTGGATTTATTTTGTTTATTAAGTCCAAATCTCTGTTTTCATGTCACTTCCATGCTTTGACACTTTGGCTCTGTTGTACAATTTGAGATTAGGTATTGGGATACTTCTAGCAGCTTTGTTGGGTAGCTTCTCCTTGGGAGACACAAGCAAACATCTATTCAACCCAGATAGCACAGCAGCAATGAACCAAAGTAAACATTCCTCCAAGGCCCAAACCAGTTAACCCAGGAGTTTACTGGGGTGATTTACAGAAACATGGATTACCCAAAGGCCATTAAAACTACACATCCCACTTCAGCCCTGGTGACAACTCATGAAGGCTGCATCCTTGGAACTCTCTGCATGACTTGCCAACTGGAACAGCTTCTCTCCCCTGCAAGTGTTAATTGTATAACCTTGGGGAGAGGCCTTGTGAGTCTTATAAGTTTCCAGTTTTCTGTACTCATATTTTGCTTGCTTCCTGAGCCTCTTTTTTCCTTCCTCCATCCTGGAGGGAATGTTTAAATTTAGAGAAAATTGTCACACAATAGGATTGCTTTGTCTGACTATGATTTTTTTTCTGCCTGTCTGTTCCCATATAAATTTTAGAATTATATTTTCTACTTCTGTAGAGAATGCCATTAAGTTTTGGTAGAGATTGTGTTGAATCTTTAAATTCCTTTTTAAAATGCATTCAATTTTATTTTAATGAACATCTAGTTGTGCCAACTCTGAATATAAATTCAGTGTCTGGCCGTGCACAGAAGTTTCACTTGTGAACCACACATAAAGATTACCCTGATAGGGAATCTTAGGAAAGAAGGGGGAGATAGAAAGACATGGAGGGACAGGAGCTCTGAAAGGAGACCAACAGAGCCATAAAAATTGAGCCCTGGGGGCCATGAAGAGAATGATACCCCAACCAAGGAAAATGCCATGGACATGACCTAAAACCTCAGCTTAGATGTAGTCCATAGACTCAGTATTCAAGTGGATTCCCAGGTAAGGGGAGCAGGGACTTTCTCTGGCATGAACTCAGTGGCAGGCTCTCCCTGATCACTGCCTCCTGGGGGGTACAGCCTTGCCAGGCCATAGAGGAAGAAAATGCAACCAGTCATGACAAGACCTGATAAGGTAGGGTCATATAGAAGGGTCATATAGGACCTCCCCTATCATGGACTAGGGAGGAGGGTAAGATTGGGAGGACATGAGGGAGGGGGCCACAACCGGGATACAAATTGAATAAATTATAATAAATGATAGTAATAAAAAATTTTAAATGTATTTTTCTTCTATTCTGAATGGTTTACCACCCCATTACACATTAAAGTTTGCAACATTAAAAAAAAAAAAAAAGAAAAGATCATCCTGATATAGTGTGGTCTTTATGTGCCAAGAAGAGGAAAACAAAGATACCAGTGTGGACTAGCCAGTGTCTTTGTTCATATGTGCAATTTTGGCAAATTTCCCAAGCGATCCCCACTTCTATACATTCTAACCATTCTTAAAATCACCATCCTATAGTTTTAGGGCACCTAATCAAGTTATTGTGTTGCCAAACATGAAAGACAAAGAAACTAAAATAACATAAAAGACACAACCCTGCTGTACTTGGAGCTCTAGCCTTTGGGTATTAATCTACAGTGAATCTGTGTGCTAGCACCCCCCCAAAAAAACTGCTTTGTAGAAGAAAACCCTCAATGTCCTGGTTCTCTGTGTGAGAATTCCATTACATCTGGATAGCCAGAGTTATAGATACAGAATGGACAGTGTTGTAGTGGTAGGGGTCAAAAGCCTGATGCACACACAAGAAGGTCCCCTCACCTGTTATGAGAATTGCAGAGTGTTTACAAAGAGAAGAGAAAGCTAAACTGGAGTGTGAGGACAGTGAGGAGTTACTCAGGTAAAGTGGGTGAGACCAAGTGTTAGAAAGTAAAGAAAGTACAGATCTTGGGGTGAGTGCCCAGACTATGTAGATCAACAGAAATTAGCCATCGTTAGCAGAAATGTTCAAAGATGTGATTTCAAAGTTCCAAATAGTGGAACTTTCAGGATTCTTAATTTATCCTTAGCCCAGCCCAGTCCTTTTCAACTCAGGGCACGGAGGGTAAAAAATCTGTTCTGTGTTGTGTTAAGGCATGCGAGTTTAAGGGATGTGTAGTCTTCACTGCCAACTTGACTAGAGTTGGAGTCACTTAGGAGTCACATCTCTAGCTATGTTTGTGAAGGTGCTTCCTGAGAAGCTTTACCTGCAAGGAGAAAACAACCCTGAATGTGCGTGGCCCTCTCCCAGTGACTGGTTATAAAGGAGAAAGGAAGGAAAGCACCAGGGTCTAGCTCTCCTTCCAAACTGCAGACACAGTGTGACCAACCTCCTCCCGCCTCACCCTTCTGCTGCCATGGCTGGCCAGAGCTGATCTCACTGCCTGCCCTTCCCCCATCCTGATGAACCACACCCTCAAACCACAATCCAAAAGAAATCCCTTCTCTTTCCTTTGATAATTTTTTTCAAGCATTTTGTTAGAGCAAAGAGGGAAAAAAAAAAATGAGCGGATACAGTAAAGAATAATTGGTTTATATTTTGACTGTTTCATCCTGGCTGAAGGTGGGTGCTTCCTCAGACTCTCTGGACCTCAATTTCTCCTCTAACATAATAGGAAGTGTATTTTCTTTTGTTGTGTGCTTTGTTGTGATTAGAGTAGTCCTCACATGGAAAAGAAAACTCTCCACTTAGAAATGAAAGTTTAGTCAATGAAAAAAAAAAAACTATTTTTTTTCAGGTTTCCTATTAGCTTTCAGACCACTAGAATTCTTGATCTTGGCTATAAAACTGAACAGCAGATAGAAATAACCTTGATATGGAAGACAGTCTCATTCTTAGTGTTCCATTCAGGGTATATGCCCAGTCCCAGAGTAAGTGTTCTATGCAGTTTGAACAGGAACAGAGAAACTTGCCTCACTCCTGGCATGTTGCAGAGTCTAATCAGACAGCATCCATAAAGAACTCTCAGAGAGAGGCAGGCTGTAAATACATGTTACTGAGCTCGTGTCATTCATCTTCCTTTTTTGATTTAGCTACTTGCTGTCCCTTAACTCAAAATCATGGCATTTTCTCACTCTATATTCCTCATGTTTCAGGAGGAGCCAGGCTCTTGTACTTCTCCATGTCTTGGGGTCTGTGCTGAGAATTCCATTCAGCCTTCTGCTGGTCATCCATTTCCTAATTCTGGGAAGGATTTCATTTATTTTCTTATGCATTTTCTTCAAGAAGTGTTTGGGACCTTAAGGAGAAGATGATCTTTCTAATTATTTCCTTTAAATTTTAATGAGCTCCTGTCAGATTAGAATTAAGACAACAAAGGTTGTTAGTTGCTAGGTCCTATCCTAACTGTACAATCCTCTCCTTTCAGGCCATATTGGTTTAAGGGTATTTGATGGGTCCTTAAGATGCAGGCAATCTCTTTCTAAACCAAAAAACAAATTTCTAACTTTTTCAAGGCACTTGTACCCTAGTGTGGTCTGTATTCATAAAACTGTCATTTCTCACTGGGCTTATTTTTCTCATGTAATGAAGCAGAACATATGTCGTCAGCTGTTTTCTTTTCACTGGTGGGATTTCTATCTTCAGAATGAAGAGTGGTGCAGTCTTACAGGACAGTTAAGCCTGTGAATGCATCCCAACTCCCTTTACCTGCAAATGAAATGCATTGTTTTCACACTTACTACAAAACACGAATGAATGTTATTAATAGTTGATGGTGAATTTTGAATTTTAATGGGGGTTTTCAAGGTTGGGCTTGAGAATTAATCATTCTGGTATTTTTGATGTTGACAACAAATACTGCCATATGTCATAAACCACAGCAATATTAGATAAATGGACAAAGCACTGTTTACTAGGAATAGGAAAACATCAATCATTTCCAGTGCATCCTAGGACACATGCAAACTGTATGCCTACTTTTGAATTTCATAATTTTAAAATCATTAAACAAAAATACACCATACTTGAAGTAAAATTCAAGAGTATAAGAAAAAGAAAAGGCACCATGGATGCCATTTTTAAAAAATTAATTAGGGGACAATGAATAGGATTTAATTCTAGAGGGCAATGTTATTCAAGATATGTCATGGTTTCCCTGAATTTGTTTCGTTGGTTTTTGTCTTTTGAGACAAGATTTCATATAGTCCTAAGCTGTCTTCTAATTCTTGAAAGCTAAGGTTGGCTTTGAACTCATTTTTCCTTCGTCCAGCCAATACCTTCAAGTGCTAGGACCACTGCCATGTTTGTGGGCACTGCCATGCCATACCACGGCTGGCCCAAACACATAATCCTTTAGGAAAAGAAGATCTGAAAAACACAAGGCAAAATGTTCAGGTTTATACATGGCATGCACAAGGACATTCATTCAATTATTTTATTCCTTTCTATATGTTTGAAAGAAAAATTACAGCTTTCTAATAATAATACTCTGAACAACGCTTGCAATCTTGGAAAAGAATAGAATCAGACATGTAAAGTGGTTTCCACCTCAACAAATTCTCAGGACTCTGGTCAAAGGCTTGGCAAGCCTGCATTGATAGCAGCATGTTATGGCTGAAAGCTGACTGAACGTGGAAACAGAAATCCATTCATAGACTAATTCTATGGTTTTTACAACTAAAAGCAGAAATTTACAGATGTACTTGTGACTCTTCACGTTATGGACCCACAAATCTAGCTTATTGTGTTATTTCTCTTAAAAGTATATATTGTTTTCATAAGTTGATTCATATGTAGTTTATGAAAATAAGCATATAGGGATAAAAGCCAAAACACACTGAAAATGCCACCCTCCAGAAGCAGAGACCACGGCACACATCTTTCCATTCACTCAGTACAATGGGAAGATAAATGGACATTATAACAGAAAAGGATAATAAGATCTCTAAACACTAAATAAAGATCACTGGCCTCTTTTAAAAAAATTGATTATTCTCTCATACAACACATCTCGACTAGTTTTCCCTTCCCACCACTCCTCCCATATCCCTCCCTCTCTTTACCTCTCCCCTCTTCTACTCCCCCTCTGTCTCCTTTCAGAAAAGAGCAGCCTCCTTCCATCCCCCCCTCCCAAAAAAAGACAACAGTCGAACTGGACAAAGCAAGATACAGTAAGACAAAGCAAAATCCCTCACACTGAGGCTGGACAAGGCAACACAACAGGAGAAAAAGAGTCCTAAGAGCAGGCAAAAGAGTCAAAGATACAAGGTCCGCATGGGTAGATGCCACCAGGAAGGCCTGGGCTGACCAACTCAGCTGCCATCCTGGCCTAGATCCAGCATTCTGAGTTGGTCCACTTCAACATCTACTCCATCTTTGAGCTGCTGGAGCAGGTAGAGCTGCCAGTCCACACAGAATCAGATGTCATTATTGAACAGGGCAGGTGCTGTGCTGGCCAGGAGGCCAGCACTGAGCCTCTGTAACTGCACTCTGAGCCGCTTGTCCTACTGGGAGATAGGGGAGTGGGACAGTGGTGCTGCCTGCAGGCCACAAGCTCAAAGATGAAGCCCTGGGAGCATCGAGGGCGGGAAGGTCTGCCGCAGCCTGGAGCTCACACTTAAATCACCCCCGGATGACAACAGCGGAACCATCTGAGACAAGTCTCCGTGATGGTCCAGACCAAAACTCAGTGCAGTGAATATTTGCATATAAAGCTGTTTGGGGAAAAATATACGTTATATGTAGTGTGTGTGACACACTGTAGTTTCCATTGCCACTATGATGAATGGATATGAGATGGAGAGGTGGGAAAGATGGAGGAAAGGAGCAGTGTGTTCGTGGTAGAGACCAGCCAGCAGAGCTAGAGATGAAACTGGCAGTGACAAGTGGGAGAGAAAGCTGCGCTGGATGGGGAACATGCCGTTCCTGAGAAGGGTCAGTAAGGTGGTACACAGCAGCTAAGAGCTAGCATAGACACAGCCCCCAAGCATACAGCCCGACAGCATGTTCAGCCTGGCTCTGAGTAGTGGCAGTATGTCCAAGATGAAGAACGTTTCATTTTATGGATTGGACTTCCTCGAAAGACCTCCATGGCCCATGCTGGCCCACGAGGCCATGTTGATATCTGTTGCTCCTGCTGGTACCCCAGGCCATGTTGAAGCCTAAGGTTCATGTGGGTGACTGTAGTCTGGACTGCTGCTGGAGACATGTGGATGTCCATAGTCTGTGCTACCACAGGAGGCCTTGCTGATATCTGTGGTTTGTGATACCACAAGAGCCACGTTGGAGACCGTGATCCCAATGTAGCCTGGAGCCTAGTCGGTGTCTGTGTCTGTGGCCTATGTTACCACCAAAGGCCATGCAAATGTGCATGGTCTTTGCTGCCACCTGAAGCATTGTTGATATCTGTGGTTCATGCTGCCTCTAAGGCCCATGTTGGGGTCCATGATCCTGTTGCAGCTAGAGGCCATGTTGATGTCTGTGGCCTGTGCTGTGGCAAAGAGCCATGTTGATGACCATGGCCTGTGCCACCAGAAACCATGCTGAAGTCCATGGCATGTGGTGACAACAAAGGCCATGTGGATGTCTGTGGTCCATGCTGTCACTTGAAACTATGCGGAAGTCCATGATCTGTGCTCCCACTGAACGTAAAGGGCAAGGAAGCTACTTTTGCAAGTATACTGATGACTGCAACCTTGGTTGAGAAACAGTCAGAGTACCTTTTTGCACCAAAGAGACTAGAACATAAGGGTGAAGGCTACTTGCAGTCACTAACTTGACCTCTCCATGTTCAATGAGCTGTGTGAAAGTTGTTCTTGGCAATGAGGCCCCACTGTGAATTTGTGGGAAGCAACCTCTGTCCTAGCATCAGCCTGGGTTGTTTGGAGATCTCCACAAAACTCTGTCAGCCAACAATTCAACTGAATGCAATCCAGTCCTGCCGTTGGGACTGTGCTACCGCTGGGGCCATGCTTATATCTGAGATTTTCCTGGCTACGATCAATGACCAGCTCAAACGCCAGATCCCCCATTGCTAGGAGTCCCCATTAAGATCACCCTCATAGAAAATTATTTATTTCTTTTAGATTTTCCAGTTTGGTGGAGCATAGGGTTTTAATGTGTGTCCTTACGATTCTCTGGATTTTCTCCATGCCTGTTGTTATGCCCCCTTCTCCTTTCTGAGTTTGTTAATTTGGATATTCTTTCTCAGTCTTTTAGTTTGGACAAGGGTTTGTCTACCTTGTTGATTTTTGTAAAGAACTAACTCTTCCTTTCATAGATTCTTTGTATTCTCTTTGTCTCTATTGTACTGGTTTCAGCCCTCAGTTTGATTATTTGTTGCCATCTACTCCTCTTTGCTATGCTTACTTCTTTTTGTTCTAGAGCTTTCAGATATGTTGTGAAGTTGCTAATAGGAGATTTCTCCAATTTTTCTGTAGGTACTTAGTGCTATAAACTGTCCTTTCAGCACCACTTTCATTGTGTCTCATAAATTTGGGTATGCTGTGTGTTTATTTTTACTAAATTCCAGAACTCTTTAATTTCTCTCTTTATCTCTGTCCTGACCCATTTCTTATCCAGTAGGGTGTTCTTTAGTTTCCATGAGTTTGTAAGCTTTCTGCTGTTTCTGTTGTTGTTGATATTCATCTTTAATCCATGGTGATCTGATAGAATACAGGGAGTTATTTCAATTTTCTTGTCTCTATTGAGACTTGCTTTGTATATAAGTATATATTCAATTTTGTAAAAAGTTTCATAAGATGCTGAAAAGGTGGTATAATTTTTTGTGTTTGGGTGAAATGTTCTGTAAATATCTGTGATGTCCATTTGGTTTATGATGTCAGTTTCAGTACTTCTCTGTTTAGTTTTTGTCTGAATGATATGTTCATTGGTGGGATTTGGCTATTGAAGTCTCCCACTATTAGTGTGTGAAGGTCAATACATGATTTAAGCAATAGCTGCATTTGTTGTTGTTGTTGTTTTTACAGAAATAGGTGCCCTTGTATTTGGGGCATAGATGTTGAGAGTTGAAAGTCTCCTTTTGTTTGTTTGTTTGTTTGTTTTGTTTTGTTTTGTTTTTTGAGTAAGGGTTTCTCTGTGCAGCCCTGGCTGTCCTGGAATTCACTTTGTAGACCAGGCTTGCCTTGAACTCATAGAGATCTGCCTGCCTCTGCCTCCCATATGTGCCACGAAACCCAGCTTGAAATGTCCTCCTAGTTGACTTTTCCTTTGATAAGTATGGAGTGTCCTTCCCCCGTCTCTTTTGATCAGTTTTGGTTCGAAGTCTATTTTGTTAGTTATTAATATGGCTACATCAGCTTGCTTTGTCAGTCTTTTTGCTTGGAGTACTTTTTCCAAAGGTTTACCCTGAGGTAATGTCTATCCTTGATGCTGAATTATCTCTTTTGCATGTAGCTGGACAGATCCTGCTTTCACATCCATTGTGTTAGCCTGTGTCTTTTTATTGGAGAATTGAGGCCACTGATATTAAGAGATATCAATGATGAACGATTGTTGAGTCCTGTTATTGGTAGTGGTAGTGGTTGTATATGTGTATGTGCATTTGTGTGTGTGTGTGTGTGTGTGTGTGTGTGTGTGTTTCTTCTTTGGTTTTTGCTGGTTTGAGATTGTTTCTTGTGTTTTCATGGGTAGGTTTAACCTTCTTATGTTGGAGTTTTCCTTCTAGAACCTCAGTCAAACTGGATTTGAAACTATCTGTTTAAATTTGTTTAAATTTGACTTTATCATGGAATACCTTATTTTCTCCATCTATGGTGACTGAAAGTTTTGCTGGTTATAGTAGTCTGTAGTCTCATAGAATCCACAGTGCATCTGTCCAGGCCCTTCTGACTTTCAGACTCTCCATTGATAAGTCATATGCAATTTTAATAGGTCGGCCTTCATATGTTACTTAGCCTTTTCCCTTGCAGCCTTTAATAGTCTTTCTTTGTTCTGTATGTTTTTATGTTTTGATTATGGTGTGGCAGGGGACTTTTTTCTTAGTCCAGTCTATTGGTGTTCTATATGCTTCTTGTACCTTTATAAGAATCTCCTTTTCAAGTTAATTTCAAGGAAAATTTTCTTCTATGATTTTGCTCAAAATGTCTTCTGGACCTTTGAGCTGGAATTATTCTTCTTCCTCTGGAATAGAGGTTTTATTCTTATTATTAGGTTTGGTCTTCTCATAGTGTCCCAGATTTTCTGGACGTTTTGTGTTAGGAATTTTTTTAGATTTAACATTTTTTTTGGCCAATGTATCCATTTCTTCAATCATATCTTCAGTGTCTGAGATTCTCTCTTCCATCTCTTGTATTCTGTTGGTGAAATTTGCCTTATGTAGTTCTTGTTTGAATTACTGAATATTATTACTTTCAGAATTTTTTAATTTGTGGCTTATTTATTGGTTCTATTTCTATTTTTCGGTCTTGAACACTTTTATTTGTTTCCTTCAATTATTTGGGTTTTATTTTTCTTGGTTTTCTTTAGGAGGTTTGTCTTCTTATCCAATTGTTTGTTTGTGGTTTTCTGCCTTGCTTTAGGGGATATTTTTATTTCCTCTTTAAGGACCTCTATAATCTTCATATAGTAGGTTTTAATGTCTTTTTCTTGTGCTTCAGCTATGTTGGAATATTCAGGGCATGCTGTGATAGGATAGATGGACTCTAGTGGAGACATATTGTCCTGGCTGTTATTGATGGTGCTATTATATTGGCATCTAGGCATCTGGGTTTGAGGTCCAGGTGCTGATTTCTGGGTTTGTCTTTGTTCAGTAGGTGTTGTGTTCCTTGGTTTCTGTTTCTTTTCCAGATTTTCAGAGAGTTGGTATGGCTGTGTTGCTTGTTTTACTGGCCTGCTCAGCTAGGGTGTTTACAGGGAATGCCTGCTGGTGTTGGAGGCTGGGATGCGCCAATCAATGGGAGTAGACAGACCTGGAGGGGAAGGTCTGTGGGATCTACAATAAGTGTAGGCCAGGAGGGAGGCTGCAGTTGCTATTCTGCTGGAGTGCTAGAGACAAGCTTGAGAGGTTAGGTCTGCTGGAGGAACAGAGATAGCAGAGGTATGTAGGCAGGCTTCTCTTCTGTAAATATAAAATATTATACTACTTTGGCAGAAAAATACAGTATGATACAACTGAGAGAACCACTGACCTGACAGCAAGGGATGCAAGAGGCAATTTGTGCTCTTCTCATTCTACTTTCAAAAGCAGATTATGAACTGCTGGCTTCTGATCCAGAAGATGGGACATTTAGAAATTGTCACTTTATCCAAACAACTCAAAGCTGGAAAAACTGGGACAAAAAAAATATTATAGGTATCAGAAAATGAACAAAACCAGTTTACATGAGTAAGAGTCCATTATGATACTTCTCCAAAAATGATGAATAGGTGGTAAAAATTGGCATATAAATAAGTTTTCAGAACCTTTAAAGAACAGCATATTCAACAATGATGAACTACCAGTATATCCTTAAAAATTCCAAATCTAGAACACTGGCAAGAGCAGATGTTGATGAAGTTGTGGAGCAATGGGAACGCTCACTCATTGCTGGTGGGAATGCAAATGATTAAAGGCATCTGGAAAAAACAATTGGCAATTTCTTATGAAACTGGACATTCTTATCAGAAAATCTAGAAATCATAGCTTTTTCCAAAGATGAAATTTTATGTACACGCATGTCTCTACCCAGATGATTTTAGTAGATTTATTCACAACTACCAAAGTTTAGAAGGAACTAAGATATCACCAGTAAGAGAAAACAGAAACAAAAGGGTGGCAATGTGAAATAATAGGATGGTGTTCAGCATTTGCACTGAGGAGACAAGTGCTACTAAACGCCTATTAGTGAGCGAAATAAGCCAGTCTATACAGTCTGCATCCCACATAGGATTCTAAATACATAAAAGTGTAGAAAAGCCACAACTACCAGTGCCGTGAAAAGCTCAATAGCTATCAGGGTTTGAAGGGAAAGAAAAGAATAAACAGGCAGAACACAAAGGGTTTTCAGGACTGTGAAACAATTCCGTGTGATACTGTAGTGATGAACAGAGTCTACAGTTTTCCAGATTCGTACATGTGAAACACCATGCGCGAACTGTAAGTGCTGGGTTTGAGTAATAACAGTGTGGAGCATCTACTTGGGACACATTTCCTCTACCCTGTAGTGCAGGGAACTGGGAGCAGGAGGCAAGTGGGCGAACCCCAGGCTTTCTATGCAGTTTTGTTCTTAAAATGAAGTCTGTCTAGTTTTTTTTTTTTCCAGACAGGAAATCAAATAAGAAATTAAAATTACAGCCCCGTGTATCTAACTCTTCAGTAACTTTTATACACCGAAGGATGATCTAGTTTATATATTTATCTCACAAGTTTCCTTCTCTACCACCTAATTGTGCTATATGACAAATCTCTCCTGTGAGATGGATAACATCATTGTTAAGTGTTTTAAAGAGGCCCATGGGTATTGGTCCCTAGGTCTTCTGTACTTAGAACTATCTTCCCAAGGCTTTCTTCTCATCATAGCAGCATAACTGGGATTGACATTTCTGGGTCAGCAACGGCTTCTTTTGGAGGTCTGGAACAGTCAGTACTGAACAGCGCTGAGTTGAAGCCAGTCTGATTGTCCTTACTTGTACATGATTTTTGCCCCCTGTGGTTGCTGCTTACTCAACCTTAAATCTCATTGCTCTTTTCTAGAGTCATCTTAATATTTACTACTCAATATAAAATACTCAATGATATGAAGAAGTCTTTGGATGTGGATATGAAATTGTTTTTTTAATTTTCTCATCTTTCTAAAACTTTTTTTTGTTTTGTTTTTGTACCCTGGAGGATGGCATCTGCCTTAGTTAAGATTTCTATTGCTACAATAAAAAAACAAAATAACCAAAAACAAATTGGGGAAGAAAGGGTTTCCATATCACAGTTCATCACCGAAGGCAGTCAGGGCAAGAACCCAAGCAGGGCAGAAACCTGGAGGCAGGAGTTGATGGAGAGACCATAGAGGAGTAATGTTTACTGGCTTGTTACTCATGGTTTGCCCAGCTTTCTGTCTTATAGCACCCAGGACCACAAGGCCAAGAGTGGCCCAGTCTACAGTGATCTGGGATCTCCCACAGCAATCATCAATCAAGAAAATACACCAAAGGAGTCTAGTGGGGGCATTTTCTTAATCGAAGTTTTCTCTTCCCAAGTAACTCTAGCTTGGATCAAGTTGATAAAAACCAGCCTGAAGAGCATCACACTTATATTTGATCATCCTTTTTCTTTCAGAAACATCACCAACCCCTTAATTCTAATTTTCTTCTTGGAATTCACCACGATCATCTCAAATTCCCCTAAAATTTTTCTGTTTTCAATTGTGGTTGCTATTTATAGTATATTCATTCTCCACCTCTATAAATAACCAGGATGGTTTTTATTTCAATTTGTTTTCTTGTCTCTGAAAACTCTTGTTGTATCACATTAAGCTTTATAAAAATCTCTTCTTTGGTTATTGTTATATTGAATTCATCTATAGTTTATATCCATGAGGAGTTTTCTTATATCTCCTAGATAGTCTCTTCTACGTCATAGCTTTGTGTATGAAAAGTCCTTCTTTTAAGAAAAAAAAGGTAGGGAAGTTAAAAAGAACAAGTTGAACTTAGCAAAACACACCCTATAGGAAAGAAGAGTACAAAGAAACCCTTAGGTCAAGACCTAACCTTTTCTTACAGTATTAATATCGTGTCTTGATTTTTATTTTATTTTTATGTGTGTGAGTGCTTTGCTTACACGTATAATGCACCATGTGTGTGCCTGGCGTCCATAAGGGCCAGAAGACGGTGGTGTTGTATCTCCTGCATGCCAGAAGAGGGCACCAGATTTCATTAGAGATGGTTGGGAGCCACCATGTGGTTGCTGGGAACTGAACTCAGGACCTCTGGAAGAGCAGCGGTTGCTCTTAACCTCGGGCTGGAGAGATCCAGCCCTGTGTCTTGATTCTTAAAACTAATTTTTCAAAAGCTTAACCTTAATTTAAAAGCTTTTAAATGAAAACATTAACTAGACTGAATGTGAGAAATGCTTCTCATTGGATGCAGATCTAGCACCTTTGAGTTCTCCAAAATGTATGTGTCCCCATGTGCTCACTACAGTGTGCTTAAAGATCCACTTGACACACTTAGTGCTGTTACTTACCTGAAGTAACAGCACTCAAGGGCACAACCAGAAATGCAAATTGAGAAAAATAGAAGAAAATAGTTTTACTTACAGTTATATGCTAAAAGAGAAGTTTGCATGAGAAACAATGAAGACATAATTTTTAAATCCAGATTTCCCCAGCTTCTTCTGGAGTTATAACCCCACTTGAGGACCTGTTTAGGTCTCTCTAGCCATACAAAAACCATTCCAGCCCTATGAGTTTCTTGTCCTAGGACATCAGAGCGATCTGAAATATGTCATGTTCTTGATTCCCCCCCACTTCTTTGGCCAGGACCTGCTGTTTACACTTAGAGAATTCTGCCACAACATTTGTTTGACTTTGTCCCAGATCTAGTCTTCAGTTTGTTCCTTTCTTTATTTGAGGTGTCCAGGTAGTTGGCTAACAATATTATTGCTGTGTGGGGGTGCTGTGAATGAGGTCAACATTTAAATAGATAGGTGAATAGGTGACTATCTAAAGCAAATTGCCCTCTCTGATAAGGGTGGGCTTTATTCCATTTGCTGAAGGTCTGAGTGTGTGGGGGAACAACGCTAAGTAGGAGACAACTCCTTCTGCCTGAAGGTCTTTAAGCTGGGCGATCTTTTTTTGTTTTGTTTTTTTCCTGCCTTAGACTTTAAGCTAAAATATCTGCTTCTCCCTGAGCTTGCTGATTTTGGGGTTACAAATTCTCAGTGACTTCCTTTGGTGTCTACAGCTGGCTATGCATTTGAGAACTTGTCAGCCTATATCATCACGTGAGCCAAGCCATTATGACATCGGTAATTTCACAGCCAGTTAGCATTGTTGCTTTGCGACCCATGGCAGATAGGGGTATCGAACATGTGGCAGAGTGAAACCCCTTCACATCTTGTCTATGATGCAAAGAATGGAAGACAAGATGCTTGGGGTCTCACTGCTTTGCAACAATCAGAAGCTATCCAACTAGGTTCTGCTTCTAGAAGTTGCCACCCACTTGCACAAATACCACCTTCGGGGATAATTCTTTAACACATGGGCTTTGGTGAGAGGCAAGCCAAATTCAAATGTGTCAATGTCCCTTCCACAGGCTCTCAAAAATTCATTATCTGCAAATAACACCTGTAACATAGTCTACAATTCATATAATTCAACTACCCTAGAAATCTGAAGCCCGATTAGCACAGCCAAGGCTTTCTTGATTTACTCCTTTGCTAAGAACTCTAATGTCATCTCACTAAGTTTTCACTAACTTCCCAGTTTAAACATTATTCTTCCAAGGACAAACTAGAATCAAAATTATGTTTTTGAAAACCGCAAAGGCTCTAAAGATGGGGATTTAAAATCTAAAGGCCCGAGTTACTATTACCTTAGCTGGTTAACGAACCTGTTTTGTGTGTGTCTCAGTTACTGTTCTATAGCTGTGAAGAGATACCATGACCAGGGCAACTTATAAAAGAAAGTGTTTAGTTGGGGGCTTGCTGACATTTTCAGAGGGTGAGTTCTTGACCACCATGTTGGGAAGCATGGCAGCAGGCAGGCAGGCATGGCGTTGGAGCAGTACCTGAGCACTTACTGGTCCACAAGCACACACCAGAGAGAGAGAGAGAGAGAGAGAGAGAGAGAGCAAAACTGATCCTGTCCTATGTATGCTCTTGAAATCTCAAAACCCAGCCCTCAATGTCTTCTCCAATAAGGTCACAACTAATTCTCTCTAAACGGTCTACCAACTGGAAACCAAACATAAAAGATAGGAGCTTACGGGGGTCATTCTCACCCAAACCATGACAGCATACTATACAAACCATGACACTGCTATAGGAATTAATAATACTCAACAGGGGGTTGTTTAGTAAAAATGATACTATGATTGACAAAGAGGAGAATGAGGCTTTACTCCGTTAATTTGCTTCCTGCCACCTATTTAATCACAGCAATGAGAAAAATAAATAAAATAATAAAAAAATAAATAATAATATTTATTTATAATAAAATAATAAATAAATAAAATAATAAAAATAAATAATAAAACAACTTAATCCGCATATATATATATATATATATAGTATAGGTGCCCAATTCATACAGCTGCGGTGAACGATGTGTTCTAAAGCCCACGAGTAGCTAAGCTTTCTAAGAAATGGTGCACTGTAGTTCTTACTAAACAAACATGTATCAAAATAAATATTAATAGTTAAAAATGAAAGACTGAATGACAGCATCGTGAAACTCTATTTCAAGACCTTGAAAGTTATTTTTATTTATTCTTTCCAGATAAAAATGTTCTAGGAAAGAGTCTTTCCAGAAAAACAAAGTATTGTCTTTGTCACTCTTTACCAGGTTGAAAAGGCAATTTAGAAATAGAAAGTATTCCACCACAACCTGTGGGGCCATCTACCTCATTTTGGAGCAAGACAGAAAAATGAGCTGATAAGGATTGCGGAAAGGGACCAGCAGTCTGTGAGGGAGCTGGGACTCAGTGGCAACTCTCTAAGTTAAAGTCTAACAGAGGTAAACGGCAACCAGAACTGTCACACATGGAAAGAGAATAACGCTACCAAGGGGCAAGCTATGGCCATTCAAATGTGGAAAGATGGGGTGGGGCAGGGCTTAAGGATAGAGATGGAGCAGGGTTTTTAAATGGCGAAAGGCAACATACAGGTGTGTCATGGGAGAGGTGGACAAGCCCCCCCCCCACGTGGTTCCATCAACTTTTCAAATGCTATCATGAGTTACGAGCGCTGTGTCACCCCCATAAACTCTTCAGCAGTTCCTCATTCATCAAGCTTTGATCAGCAGTAGAAATCCTAGAAGCTCTGGCAACATACAGAACAAAAATAACAGAAGGCTCCAAGTTTCCTGAGCATGTACGCATACAAAGAAGACTTTCAACCCAACTTCTTAGATCCAAGTGGAAAAAAAAAAAATACTCAACTCAAAAGTAACTTGGAAAGCCTCCTTGGTGCACGCCTTTAATCCCAGCACTCAAGAGGCAGAGGTAAGTGGATCTGTGGGAGATCAAGACCAGCCTGGTCTATATAGAAAGTTCCAGTCCTACAAGCACCGAACAGTAAGACCCTGGCTTACTGGCCAAAAAAAAAAATAAGTAAATAAACAACCTGGATAATCAAGACAAAAAAAAAGTCAGGAATGAAACCAAGTTAGGATTTTCACCGATATGAACACTTTTTTTTTTTTTTTAATTTTGGGAACTTGTGTGTACATGCATCTGTTTGTACAGGAACTTTTTAACATTAAAATTTTATAAATTTTACTATGGATCTTGTCTTTGAATTTTAGCATTTATCAGGTGAAGAGCTATGGCCATTTATCTCAATGGAACTTGTGCCTAAAATCTGGCAGTTTGAAGCCTAAACTTCTTCTAACCTAGTTCATGTAATGGTAGGAAACCCATGTCAGACAACGATGGGGGCACTGGGCTAGGAGTGTTTGAGAATTAAGGATCTTTAAGGGAGATGATCTCCTTCGCCTTTCTACCTGTGGTCCATTTCTCCTAACTGCAATCACAGCCGGTCTGTTCTGTAAACAATGCTGCGCTCAGTGAGTATCCTTGGTAGCCGGGATTTGTGCCTACAGCGGATTGTGGAGGGAGAGTGTGCCACAGTGGTTGAATAGATAAAGGAAGCTCTGGCTGCGGTCCTGGGGACGAAAAGAATAAATAATCAGGTAGAGTGGAGTCCAAAGTGATGACAGATGAAAATTAGAGCCTTCCTTAGGGGAGAACAGAAAACAAACAAAAAACGAGGGAGGAACACATTCGGAATGAGAAGTGCTGTCATTTAGCCACCGTGTGATGAACAAACCACCACGTGGAGAATGAAAGGTATAGGCCAAAAGTAGCTACAATCTACAAACTGCAGACATTTGACCATACGACTGGAGATCAAATTAAGGGCTAAAAGCCATTATTGTATCAAAGCAGCAGCAAGGGAGGCAAAGCAATCATAATAACTATCCGTGTGTCTTTGGGTGCTGTTACTGTGGCCTCAGCCAATTCTGAAAATACGATAACTCCTTAGTGACCGGGCTCCTTCGCTCCTTCTTGTTGCCTAAATTTAATTTTATATTTAAGGAATTAACTAGACAGAGTTAACACATCATCTCAGTACTGTCTGACAGCACAGTTTACGGCCTCCTGTGCACCATGACACACATGGCAGCTGGCCAGAGCCTGGCCTAGCACAGAAGCCACAACATGATTATACAACAAGACATCCACATAAGACTGCCAGAATCAAAATTTGTTTTCCAAATGTATAAAAGTGATATAGTCTTAAACAACATGCACTTATTTGTCACAATTTATGTAGATCGGAGTTTGATAGAGGTTTGGCTTTCTCTGGCTCAAGGATCTTGAGATTATTGTCAAAATGCACACACTGAAGCTGCAATCTCCCCAGGCTCACCTGGGCCTGCAAAAGCTGCTTCAAAGATGATCACTCACACTGCAACTTGCAAGGGATCTCAGAATCATGGCCTTTGTCCCTTGTTTCTACTCAGGACTGTGTGACTGTAAACACAAAATGGCCAGCAGCTGGCTTTGTCCATAGAAAGTGATGGAGGTGGAGAGAGCAAGGTGGAAGACACAATGGCTTATGTTCAGGTCTCAGGAGTCAGACCCTGTTACTCCTGCAGTTTTCTTGTTTTTATCTGTTAGAAGCAATCCCCATTAGCAGCTTCACTCCAAACATTAGAACCAAGGTCTATATCAGTTTGGAGAATAGTAATTCTCCTTTCAATTAGGAAGCTTATAGAGGATTAGGAGTCTTGCAACCCTCCCTACATAACTCTTGACTATGCTTTCTATATACCTGCTCCAAGATTTCACCAAGGGTAAACTTATAAAACAGAATATAAAAACGGATAATAAATGTTAGAATTGCATACATAGCAAAACTGATGCTACAAATTGGTAGAAAATGATTATTTTAAATATTTTGTAATATGTTGGAAACATTACATATACAATTTATCATACTTTTTTTTATTTGCAACACTTGTTTAGAGTGATACTCCACCGTGAAAGCTAGAGAATAGTGACCATTTTTCTCAAAGAAGCTTTGTGTGGCTTGTATTTTCTCTGTAATAAGCAGAAGGAGAATGTATGCCTTCCTGTCTTATTGTGCTTTTCACAGCAGTATCAACTGACCTACATTTGGAATTCTGGGTAATGACCTGTGTTCCAGACATTACAAATTCACTATCCAGGAAGATGGAATGGAGTAAAGACAAAATTCTAAAAGAGGGGTGTTGCAGTTTGTTAAGAGGGCTAGAAGTACCTGGATAATAAAAGGGAAAGAAATCCCAAGCAAGTGTAAGCAATAAATACACGGAGAAAAATTCTTGAGAAGAAAACACTAATGAAGGCAGGCATACAAACTTGAAATCAATAAAGAGAGAGATCTCTAATGGTGGAACAACAAAGAGAAAATTTGCATTTGGAATTCAGTTTAAGTACACGAATAAAGACACTAAAATTTTAAACACTCTGGGGATATGAAAGTAGAAGCCATTAGTTGTCTGTTCTTCTTGGAAGCTCCATGGAAGCCTGAAATTTTGAGAACTAAGATAATGAAAGCCTGTTGGAAAGGGCAGATTGGTGTTGTGCATGGATGGATGCTCAGAATTGGCCCCAAATGAATTTCTTTAGAATTTATCAATTGCTTATTTCTGAAATTGGTAGGGAGCTGTCTGAAAAAAATTACTGTCTGCAAAAGTAACCTGGAACTCTAGGTCCTGAATATAAATAGGGCTTAGAAAATATCCTCTTTCTACAGTTCCAGAAAAACCAATTTTAAGGATAAATTGCTCTAATGAAGTTCATTGTTTCTGGAGCTAGCCTTTATCAACAACACCCAAAGGTGCTAAAGATTCCACTAGTGATTCAACGAGTACTAATTAATGGATTGAACTGTTTAAAAACTATACAGTACAAGTGCATTTGATAATCTAGAAACACCAATGGAAAGAGACAAGTTTAGTGATCTGTATATAACGCTTTTGAATATACCTGGAAAACTAAGGAATGTGACAATCTTGGCTTGTTACTTCTAATTCTTTTTTAATAAAGTAACAAAGGAGAAGAATGAGTCCAAAGATACACTTTCCCGTTTTCATAACATAAACACCCAAAGCCTTCCAGCTGAGCCCTAAGACAGGCTCTACACTACAGCCAAAAAACTAAGGTTGCAGAATCAAACACATTACAACAAAAGAGTATCAGTCACAAAGGCCTTCCTATCTGTACCTATGAATTTAAAACAGAGGTACAGATAGGAAAAGAGTTCCAATAACTTGTGATGGAAACATGTGAGAGTATTGTTTCTGGCAATTTTATTTTGCCTAAGGAGATGGCACCTCTGCCCTTGGTGACAGATATAACCTTACCTTAACTCTCACCCTCTACACCCTTGTTTGAGGGAATTAATACTGCATTTTCTATAAAACGCTTTCCCTGAAAGAGTAGCCAAGCAAAACAATGCTTACAGCCCTTGGGACCCACCCTTACCACCCATCTTTTTCTCTAGACCTATCATAGTTAGAAGTCTCTAGGTGAAGTACACAGATTAGCCAATAATAAGGTGCACTATGTCCTTGAACTTACTGAGTCTTCTAAATCCTCAGAGCACATATGTATGGCAATAAGATTTCAAAGCTGTGGGATTGTAACCAAACTGCTTGGTAGAAATGAATGTATTTTGAAGACACTCTTGTAGTCCTATCAGACCATTGAAACATTGGACCCCATGAAATTACAATTCCCGTAGGAATATCTTACTGTCGGAGAAAAGTCTGAAAGTCTAGGGGGCACCCAGAGGAGCTTACACCCAGAAGAGAAACTTGTCTCCCTGAGAAAGACTGGAAGCTTGTTTGATGACATTGTGGGAGAGCCTTGGAGCTGACACAGTGGTAAGTAAGGGAACACCCAGGACTGGAACACTTAGTTGCACATACCTCTTACCTTGTATTGTAACTTTCCCTTCATGTCGGGACCCCAAAGGTGGACTTGAAAGGATGTTTCTGGATCTCCTTGCCATTTTCCCAACATGATGACATTGAATAAATCTACCTTTTCTACTTCTTACTATTTTAATTTACTTCTTTTAATTGGCTTATGAGGGATGTGGCTGAACCTGGTTTTTGTAGCACAAGCTATGACCCCAAGTCTAGTATCAAATGATGGCAGAGGGATAATGAAGTTAAATCAGGTAGCATTTACCAATAAAGGCCCATTAAGCAGAGATTCTGGGTTTAATGTTCCAACTCACACATCTGATAAAGGTCCTGACAGCTTCTTTGGTTGATTGGTTAATGAAGATGCTTGCTGATGAAGAGAACATCAAAGGCTCCAGAAAATTTGAATACCAGTGTGGATTTGCCAAGTGAAATCTACCTCTTCACAGCAGGAGGATCCAGAATGCCTTTCTCTAACATGGATTTTTTTTTCTTTTATAATTACATCCAATTTTTGTATTTTGTGTGAGCAGGGGCATGCACATCACAGCTTGAGTGTGGAATTCAGAGAACAACTTGCCAGTTGTTCTTGCCAACTTGCCAGGTCAGTTCTCTCTTGCCATGTGGGGCCTGGAGATCAGGTCATTGTCAGGCTTTGTGATAAGTGACATGATAATCCAAGCTATCTCACTGTCCCAGAATCAATTTCTTTGAAGATCTAAGTGGATTTGACTAGCCTGCATTCTAACTGATACAGATTTTTAAGAGGAATATAAGCACACTGGAAATTCAGAAATCCTTGGATGAGAGAAACACTGAGTCCTTTGAGGAATAATATTGCCATAAGATAAAATGTTTTACTATTAAGTGTACTTTAAGGAAATTATCAGACTTTCAGGGCCTCTAAGGCACTGGTTTTGAATTGTGCTAATTCTATAAACAGCACTGAGCCATCCAATAAAAGTAGGAGTTTCTGGGGTTTTGAGCGATGACTCCTTGTTTAAGAGCATTTACTGCTCTTCCAGAGGACTAGAGTCTGGTTCCTAGTAACCATGTAGGGTGGCCAGCAACCTCCTGTAATTCCATCTTCAAGGCTCTGACATTTGCATATGGCTTCAGTAAGAACTCACTCATAGTGACACTCACTAACACACACACACAAATAAAAACACACATTTTTCAAAAAAAAAAAAAAAAGTAGAAGCTTAAGGAGGTCAAGTGATCGATTGGGTTTTAGCCAAAGTTTAGATTCAGAAAGTATTGAGTGGGTCCCTGAATTTAGCTATGGTTATGTCTCCAGTCCCAGAATGCATAACCTCAGAGTTGAATGAATCCTGTACTGGTTCTATGTTGTATAAAGTGAAGGATATTGTAGTTGGTAGTCGTTAGAGTTGCTTCTATAATAAACCAAAAACAATATCACATCCATGTCAGATTTCAAAGATTAGAATCAAGGAAACAAAAGATTTAAAAGTGATGGTTGTCACACCTGCCTTTAACTATCTTATTTTGCCTATTTAGAAGACTGTGGACCTTGGATAACTACTGTAGTTGGTGGTCGTAAGATTAACTAAGTGATAGATGCAATTGCAGCTGCTGCTCCAGATGTGGCCTCCTTGCTTGAGCAGATTAACACATCTCCTGGTACCTGGTATGCAGCTATTGAGCTAGTAAAAAGCCTTTTTTTTTTTTTTTTTTGGTCCATATCTATCTATAAGCCCAAGAGACGCTATGTGCTTACAGCATGCAAGGACACAAACACACCTTCATTGCCCTACTTCAAGAGTCTATTAATTCTCCACCCCATCTCATGACTTATTTCATAGGGATCTTGATCACTTTTCTTACACAAGAATCACACTGCTCCATTACATTAATGACATTACGCTCATTGGATCTAGTTGAAGGTAGGTGGTAATTGCTCTGGGCTTGTTGATAAAGCATTTGCATATCAGAAGATGGGAAACAAACCCAACTAAATATCAAGGACCTTCTGCTTCAGTCCAGTTTCTAGGACTCCAGTGATGTGGGGCACGCAGAGATTCACTTTCCAAGAAAGAGGATAAATGAGTGCAGCAGTCCCATCCTACTAACAAGAATGAAGCACAATGTTTAGCGGGCCTATTTAGGAATTGGAGGCAACACATTCGGACTTGAATATTGTCCTGGTTTGCTTTTTACTGCTGTGATAAATACCATGACCAAAGCGACTTAAGGAGGGAAGGGCTTTTTGTTTACCTGTTCTGTTCACTCTCAATTGTTAGGAGATGTCAGCGTGAGAACTCAAGGCAGAAACCTGGAGGCAGGACTGAAGGAGAAGCTGTGGTGAAGCTCAGCTCACGGGCTTGCTCTCCACATCTTGACCAGCTTTCTTTTATTATACAAGCCAGCACCTCATGCCAGGAGTGGCACTGCTCACAGCGGGTTCCACCCTCCTACATTAATCATTAATGAGGGAAAGGTCCCACAAGCTTGCCAACAGGAAAATCTGATAAAAAAAAAATTTTTTTTCTCGGTGTTTCCTCTTCCCAAATGACCTTAGCAATGATGTCAAGTTGATAAAACTAATAGGTGTGTTGCGGTAGCCTGTATATAATGACTTGAAAATGCACTAGTGTTGAGTGAGGCTCAGATGACTCTTCAACCGGTCCAGTGTATGATTAAAAAAAAAAATTGTTCTGATTGTTCTACCACTTGGACCACACGATTCAGCAGATCCAATAGTACCTGGGAAATCAATAACAGATATGAATAATGTTTGGAGCCTTTGGCAATCTTCTATAGGTGAGTCACAGTAAAGGGCCTTGGAATTTTGGAGTAAGGACCTTCCATGACCTACGGCATTGCTTACCTTTTCTTTGAAAAACATTTCTTACCTGCTTAGTGAGAATTGTGTGGGACAATGGGCTACCAAATTACCATGTAACTTTAGCTGCCCATCATGAACTGAGTGTTCTCTGACCCGCCACACCTAAATGTTAGCTGTGTCTATCAAAACTGCATTACCAAATGGAAATGATACAACCTAATTGAACCCAAGCAGGTACTAAAGCCACAAGTAAGTCAAACAAAGAAATATCCCAATACATGAAACCTACTCTTAGTGCCCACACACCCGTGAAATTCCTTCATAAACTCAGAATGGTCAAATGGTCTTTTGAAGATGTAATTACAGGACACTTATTGGGGCTAAGAAGGAGTTGCCAGATTATCAGGATGATTTATGAGAACTGTGATAATTTTGAGTGCTTTTCCACAATGAAGGTAAAAACAAGTATGTGTAGAGAGTGGGGTGGGGGTATTCTTGAGTCCAAAGAGTCTTGATGCTACCATGTATTGTGATTAAGGTCAATGAGAAACTTCAACATCCTGGTCCAGACAGCATGATAAGTTCCTGAACAATAGAAGTTAACTGTCCTACTGAGGTGCTTGCAGGGAATGGAAAGAATATGGAATGCAGACGAGAAGGTAGTTATAAGTACCTGGTACAGTGACCTGGCCAGATAAATAAAGATTAAAGAGTTACAAAATTATTTGGGTCCTATTTTATTAATGTGTTTGTACAAGTCTCTTAATCAATGTTCTGTTGTAGTGAAAAGACAACATGATCATGGCAACTCTTATAAAGAAAAACATTTCATTGGGGCTGGCTTATAAGTTCAGAGGCTTGGTCCATTATTATTTTCATGTTTGAAGCATGGCAGCATGTAGGAAGACATGGTGCTAGAGAAAAAGCTGAAAGATCTATGTCTAGATCAACAGGCAGGAGGAAGAAAGAGACTGGGCCTGGCTTGGGCTTCTAGAACCCCAAAGCCCACCCCCTGTGACATATTTCCTCCAACAAGGGCATACCTCCCAATAATACCAATACCTATGAGCCTGTAGGGTCCATTTTTATTCAAGCCCCCACATTTATGCACATTTTTATTGGGCAGAAATCCATGTTTTTCTTCCTCTCCTATTCCTTTATCATACAACATAACAACATAATCTTGGGTAAGATTAGCATTGAGTGTTTAATCTATAATATCCCATTAAAGGTGTGTGATAAAACAAACAAACAAACAAACAAACAAAAAAAAAAACCACAAGCCTTCCTTGGGAGACTGGCATTTATTCTAGAAGAAGAATTGTGTATTTTTGTTGTACATGGAATAGTTGTACCACAGTAGGGGAAATGATGACTTTGTCTTATTTGGGCTTTAAGTATGGCTACAGATTTTAAGTATGGTTGGATTTCAAGGGATAGACTTGGGATGGTTGGTCTTGACTCTCAGTTTGATGGGCATTAGAATCTGCTAGGGGACATATTCCTTTGGCTACATTCAGGAGAATGTTTCCAGGGAGGATTAATTGAACGGTAAAAAGAACCTTCAAACTGGGTGGCACCTTTCAATAGGCAGGCTTGAGATAAGGAGGTCAGAGGAAACCGCAGTTTAGGCCATCTGCCTTTGCTTCTTTGTGGGTGAAAATGCCTTTTGTGGCTGCTGTCCCATGGTGCTCTACTGACACCAGACTCTAACTTTATAGGCCTTGCAGCATGGATTCAGTGCCAGTGAATCTCCCATAATCTTCCAGGCCTTCCAACCAGAACAATACCACCGGGGCATGTAGTTTTGTGGACCTGGCAGGTATGGGGTTCTCAGCCCCTCTAGTGTGCAAATTGCCATTGTTGAACTACCTAGGCCCATGTAAAAGAAATCGCTCTATGTAACTTACATTCCTAATGATTTTGTCCCTCAAGACACCCTGACCAGTACAGTTCACCATCTTTGACTTTATATCCTCGGGGGTTGTGGTTCCCTGTGCTTTAGTAGGACTGATTGTTGACACCGAACTGTTCATAGTGTCCTGTGGAATAAAAATCGATTGCCTATAATACTGCAAGAAGCTAATTAGAATTGCTGCAACAGTTGCTTTTCACCCAATCAAAATATCATATAATGAGGGTAAAGCGCAGTCTTTCTGTTGTACTAATAATAGCAATTGCATTTGAATCCTACCTGGTGTTTAAAGATAAACAATAAATAATAGATAGCAGAAGATAGATAGATAAATAGATAGATAGATAGATAGATACTAGAAAGACCAACATACAGAGCTGTATCAGGCTTATCTAGACAGATTTTGCCCCGTAAATGGTAATATCACAAAAATTGATGATTCAGAAATGTGTTCTGCTGTCATTGCTGATGTCGTCTGCCATCACATATACTCACTTGGCAAATTTTAATGCCAGCACATTTTCACTGAGCCTAGTCTTATGACCCAGAGGAAGTAACTCTGCTCAAAGTCAGAGAAACATTCTGATAATTTAATGTAGGGTGTACTGCATGAGCCAGCTCATTTGTACCCCTTAGTGCTCTGGAATATTTTTTATATGTTCCAAGAGTCTGGGCAATTTCTCCTGTCTTTAATAGGCAATCCTTATTTCTATCTTAGTAACAACATGTACACACCTTCATTCTGGAGTCAGATGAAGAAAATAAGTTTTGTTTTTGCTAGGAGACATAAAATTGAATTCCTTGTCCAAGAACAAATGTGCTCTTCTACCCAGTTCTCACATCATTTTACAAACACAATTTTGCTTTCTAATGAGCAAATTATACTATAATATTGAGGACTATTAATTTATAGAAATGCAACATGTGCCCAGAATTCATAAGATGAATTGAGATAGCAAAATAGGAACGTCGGAGACTATTGCTACATGTACCTGCTGTACCAAGTTTAGTACACAGGTACATACACTCCATGATTTGCATCTAACACTATTTATAAGACACATTCCAACTTCACAGCTAAGATTTAAAGTGAGCACATCTGATAACTAATGAAATAAGTTTCTGTGAGAAAATATTTAAAAAAAAATTTATGCCAGATAATACTGTCTGTTGGCTACCTTGATATAGTATTCCTAAGTATTTCCACAACAATATGATATTATGGCTATTTAATCCCAATAACAATGAGGAAGTATTACCAATGAAATAGCATAGAAGTCCCAAACCAATCCAATATACTTAGGAACTAAGTGTAATTATGAAGAAAGAACAGAGGAGAGATTGAGCAAGAAGGAATTAGTTCACTGTTCAGGGAAAAAAAATATGATCTTCATTTTCTACCATGTACTAAATTAAATTCCTAGTGGATTAAAGGATTACATAAAAAGAAGAAGATTGTGAAATAATAGGTTGTTCAATATGTACCAGAAAAAGAATAAACAAATTTGATGAATAAAAAACTATTGAATGTTTCTAGGGAGGGGCTGCGAAGGGAGTCCTGAGAGGAGCTAAGGGAGAAGTAGGGAGTCAAATGAATATGATCAAAATACGTTGTCTCAAAGAGTCAATTTAAACATACTATTTTGTAAAAGAAAGTGGCTGGTTTCTCCCTTTCACCAAACAACCATGCCAATATTGTACAGACAAGAGCTATAGAAATGGAAGAGAAAGAAGAGAGGATAACTGGATTCAGTTGTGGTGGCAAATCCCTGCGTTCGCAGCTCTCGGGAAGGCAGAGGCAGGCGGAGCTCTATCAGCTCGAGGCCAGCCTAATCTGCAAAGTGAGTCTAGGACAGCCAAGGTTGCACAGAGAAACCCTGTCTCAAAACACCAAAAGGGGGAGGGGGTAATGGGTAGATATGTTCACAATACATTTTACGCAAGCCTGAAATCGGAAACCCAGCAATAGTAACTTTAAATTTAAATATTTGTATGCAGAGTAAAGGGTAAGTAACCAGTTAGAAGCACCTGACATATAAATGTAAAACATTAAATTGAATCTTTAATTCATAGGGTTGTTAACAATTTAATAAGAACTTAATAACTCATAGTGACGCAGACAAGAGGTGTAAGTAGTAAATTCTCAAAGGTAGCATACTAACGGTAATCAGTAAAAGAAGCAAATTTCAAGGAATTTAATATTCAAATTATAATATTTTTTACTCAACAAAATTTTCTTTTTATAAAATTCAGTAAGCAAATAAAAAGAATATTTGCTATTGTGCCATAGAACTATAAATCGATGAGCCTTTCCTCAAGGGAAGGTAAAAGACTTTTCAAATGTACTATTTTTTTTTGGCAGAATAACACCATTGCTTCATAAACTCTTTCTGGAACCTCTCATGGATGAAAATTTGACTATATGCAAAAAATGTGTATGCAAATATATATCACAATATTAGTTGTTATATTTTTAAAAATCAGAATCAACTTTGATGGATAGGAGCAAGCAAACGTTAGATCTACTACTGGAAGCTCTTTTGCTCAGCCAGTGAATTATGTAGACTTTACAGCAATACCAGGATGTAACCATATTCAAAAGGAAGTATTTTAAGATTAAGGAAATACTCCAATTGATAAAGTACTTGGTATGCAGCATGAGGATGCAAGTTCAGACCACAGTATCTACTTCTAAAAGCCAGATATGGTGGTACACTATTATAATACCAGCACTCGGGAGATGTATTCCCCAGGGCTTACTAGCCTAGATTATGGTAAGTTCAAGGTCAATGAGAAACAACGTTCCAAAAGGCAAGGAGATGGCAGCTGAGGAATGAGCAGAGGTCAACCTCTAGCTTCTACGCATGCATATCTGAACACACATGAACAAGCACACACACATATAAACATAAAAGAAATGGAAATATTTTTTAATGACTGAAGTAGTCACATTTCATGGCAGGTGATTTTTAAACTTATTTTGACTACTTCTCAATGTCTTCTGAATACAATAGAAATGTGCTATTTTTCAACCAGGATATGGAAAACAAAAGACCACTTTGGCAAGCAAAGATAGAAGGGGAAAAGCAAGGCATTCTTGTTTTTTTCTCTCTTAATAGACAATGCAGATTATACAAGCCATGTCCAGCAGGTATTATCTTAGTTGCGATTCACAATGTTTCCTGAGGTAGAGAAAATGATATCAGCATCGTACTATGTATTACATTTTGGGGGCATAATAAGACAATATCATATTGATAAGATCAGTTCTCAACCTAAAAGACAGTTCTCTAAAACTGGTTTAAAACCAGCATTGTCACCATTGTGCCAAATTCACCCTGCCCCTCCAAGCGCCTTAACTCTTTAACCCTCCATGCAATAACAGCAAGATTCAACCCACTTACTCACTAAGTTGAGAGCTGCCTTGAAAGCCCTACCACTTCCATCAGCTTGCACGAGAGGCTCCATTTCTGCCACTTAGTGCTAGAACTCTGACATTGAGTAGGAACCCAAAACTGTCTTCCCCCAAAGCAGGAGGTATAAGTCTTGGGTGGTGTTTTACTTTACTATCTGATTCCATAAACCAGCTTTTTGTTTTGTGTTTTTAATTTTCACAGAGAAAAGCTGAATGTGCCACTGACCTTACATTGATTGGTGGATTTATCAGCGGCCACAGATCAGTCATGTGACGAGTGCAGTTTCCCCACATGTATTATGACAAGTACTGAGAGAAATAAAAAATACCGAAGCATACAAAACTTCCAAACTCTTTCAAAATAGAGTTAAGATTAAGTGGTAGTTTACTTCCATCTTAATGCTGCAAATTTTAACACCCTTCTTTTTTTTTTTTTCCTCAAGCCACACAATTTTAAATTGATGTCTGTCTGATTTAATGTGTTTAAGCAAAAAGCTCCCCCCCCCCCACAACATCAACAAACATTTCTCATTTGAAAGCGCTATCTGGGTGGCAGTAACTATGACATCAATTATGGAAATGTTACTGACAACAAAAACATTCAACTCACCAACAAAGGTCAGCAGTAAATCTTTCTAAAATATGTACAGCTCATAAAAGTAATGGGTCGGCAACTGTGAGGGAAACAGATGTTCGTAAAACCAGCACTAACCACGAAGACACTGTAAAGTAAATGAAGATGAGATTAATTTGACAACTTAATTCCAATGCTAAATTAAGAGCATAGGCCCCTTCTCATACAAGTTACATTACGGTCAAAGGCCTACTGCAGTGGGGACGGCTTGGTGTGAGGAGTGGAGTCCACCACAGACATTTACTTAAACGTATCTATTACAGAAAGAGTTAAGAGTTTGTATTCTCAGTCTGTGTCTACAGGTGACATACCAAGATGAACATTTGGTCAGCTTCCTTTCCCCATGACCTGGAAATGGGAGAATGTTATCTCAGCTAAATTCAGTTTTGTCAACATGCCCACAGGGAAGGGTTGGGGGGAGGGGAGAAGCAGTGGGACCGTTGGCAACTGTTATCTCCAAATATCAAGATCAGGCATGCAAAGACCAAAGGAGATCCAAAGTGGGAATTCCCAGAACACCTTGGGATGTGTATGAACAGGTGTGAGCAATCATCCAACTCTCCTAAAGACCAGCCTGCTGCCAGCTGAGTGCAGTCTCTCGGTTTGCATTGTGCGTCTATAAACAAAAGGATGGTGCACAGGGTCACTTCTGGGCCGGAGAGCCCTGCACTACTTTACATATCCACACACAAAGCCTGACCCAGAACAGAGGCAACTGTGCTCCTGGGTGTGAAGGAAATCCTTAGGGCCTGAAGTGTGCATGTGCCCCCACTCCAGCAGCAAGCGGTTTGGGTGGCCTTGCCGTGCTCCTGCTTGTCTGCTGCAGATTCAGATGAAGGCTATAAGGACAACACTGGCCTTAAATCTTCATAAAATTAAGACAGCTGAGACAGCTTGGTTTAGCGTGATATATCCATGAAAGGAGACAGAGAGTTTAGCAGTGGACTGGGGCAAAAAAAAGATCTGGGCTCCTAGGGCAAGTTTCTGAGACGATTTCCCTCAACAAAAATAGGCTCATACGTAAACAAGTTTGTAGTCTTCACTAAACAAATGATGCTAAAGCTAACTCTTGCTGAAAGAGCGGTTTTATTTAGGGTCCTTATGGTTCCTCACGTAACACACCAGACATCTGAACCTGGCCAAATCAACTGACAGATGTGAACCTCCAACTGGGGGTTCCTTTTCAATAAATGCTAGGTCTGTAAGCAATCAATACGTCACCCTTTTGGACTTGTTTAGTCTTTCATGGTTTTTTTTCCCCCGTGCATATTTTGAGCCTGTAGATGATCTCATTAAGTCAGAACAAAAGTATCAAACTATCAATTTTCACTATGAAGACTTGAGCCTATATAACTTCAACGTGGGTAATCAGCAAGATTTATTGCTTTAGTACTGAGAGAACAGCGCTGCAAGAGATAAAGGAACAAAGACTAACAAAGACTAAGAGAATATTCCTCTGACCCTCAGGAAACCAATCATAACTGAGGGTATGGCTCAATGGTAAGGCATTTACCTAAAAATCCCAAGGATCTCAGTTTGATCTCCAACACAGTACATGGACACACACACACACACACACGTACTTAGTTGTTTGTTTTTTTGTTTTTTTTTACTTTGAAAATAGAATGAGTTCACTATAAATAATTTGGAGTACCTAAATATAGAAAGAGGAAAAAATATTAAAGCACTCTTCAACCTGGAGAAAATGATGCATTTTTTAAAAATTGTTTTCACAATTTATTCATTATATATCCCCAGTCCCACCCTCCCTCCCTCTTCCCCCATCCCCTTTCCCTAGTTCACTGAAAGGGGAAGCTCTCCACCATTGCCATCTGCCCATAGCTTGTTAAGTCTCATCAAGACTGCCTGGATCCTCTTCCTCCGTGTCCTGGCAGTTTGTTTTAAATCACTTTTAACAAGGGAGGGTGGCGCTGGACATTCTAATGCACCCCACACTCAGCATCCTTTCTTACCGATGCCTTAGATTACTGTGGCAAATGAGCTATGATTAGCTAACTAAGATAATCACATTATTGATAACTAATGTATCTGCTGTACCCAAGCTTTTAGTTTTGACCTAATAACTATTTTCTTTGCCAAGATCTTGTCCACGAGACCATCCCGCATGATCTCCGCAGGAACCCCGAGGCTGATCTGTTTTCTGTCTCTCCAAATCCTCCAGCTTCAACGCCCGTGCTTTAAATGTTCTGAAGTTCTCCTCATCCCTAAACTGGGATTCTGCATCTTGAAGAGGAAAACTACAGAGGGAACCACGCTTCTCATTGTATGGCTTCCCAGGTGCCTGTCATCGATACGCTGTTTGCCGTCGTTTGGATCTGGCATGGTCCCCAAAGGCCCATGTTCCAAGGGCTTGGTTCTTACGGTGTTTGCTGCTATAAAATTGTAGAATCTTTAAGAGGTAAGCTCAGGTAGAACGGAGTTATGTCATGAGTAACATGGCCTGGAAGAAGACATGAGGACTCAGCGCCATCCTCTTCCTGCTCTTTTCTGCTTCCAGCTCCTGTGAGGTGAGCAGCGTCTTGTGCACCCACTTCCACCATGACACTCTACCAGGCCATGGAGTGGAACTCTGGAAAGTGCCAACAGTGAGCCAAAATAAGTATTATTGCGTTTTTATTTTTTTACAATATATCCCGATTGAAGCCCCCGTCTTCAACTCCTCCCAGTCCTATCCTCCCTCCCTCTTTCACCCTATTCCTTCCTCTAGTCCACTGAAAGGGGGAGTTCTCCTCTGCCATCTGCCCATAGCTTATCAAGTCTCATCAGGACTGCCTGCATCCTCTTCCTCTGTGGACTGACAAAGCTGCATTTCCAGGGACACGTGATCAAAGAGCAGGCAATCGAGTTCATGACAAAGGCAGCCCCTGCTCCCCTTATTTGGGAACTCACTTGGAGACTGAGCAGCCAATCAGCCACATCTGAGCAGAAGGTCTAGGTCCTCTCCATAGTGGACCAGTTTGGTGCATCAGTCTCTGTAGGACTCCCTGGGCTCAGAAATTTTTTAGCTTTGTTAATCTCCTTGTGGGGCTCCTGTCCCTTCCGTGTCCTTCAATCCCTCCCTTCCCACTTCTTCCATAAGACTCCCTGTGTTCTGCCCAAAGTTTGGCTGTGAGTATCAGCATCTGCTTTGCTCCCCTGTCAATGGGAGCCTTTCAGAGGACCCTCTATACTAGGCATCCATCCTGTTTCCTCTCTTCCACTGCTTCTGGTGTCTATCCTGTTTGCCATTCTGAATGAGGTTTAAGCATCTTCCCTAGGGTCCTCCTTGTTGTTTAGCTTCTTTAGGTCTGTGGATTTTAGTATGGCAATCCCATATTATACCACTAATATCCGCTTATAAATAAGTATATACCATACATGTCTTTCTGTTTCTGGGTTACCTCACTCAGGATGATCTTTTCCAGTTCCATCCATTTGCCTGCAAATTTCATGATTTCCTTGTTTTTAATAGCAGAGTAGTATTTCATTGTGCAAATGTGCCACAATTTTTGTATCTATTCCTCTGTTGAGAGACATCTAGGTTGTTTCAAGATTCTGGTTATAACTAATAAAGCTGCTATGAACATAGTTGAGCAAATAAATGCTCAACATCCTTAGTCATCAGGGTAATGCAAATTAAAATGACTCTGAGATTCCATCTTACACCCATCAGAATGGCTAATATCTAAAACTTAAGTAACAGCACATGCTGGAGAGGATATGGAGAAAGGGGAACATTCCTCCATTGATGGTGGAAATGTAAAATTGTACAACCACTTTGGAAATCAATCCGGCACTTCTCAGAAAATTGGGAATAGTGCTACCTCAAGACCCAGCTACACCACTGGGCGTATACCCAAAAGATGCCCCACCATTCAACATTATTGCCTTTTGAGTTTCTGAGACATTCACCACAGTGATGGCAAACTGCCCAACACATCGGTCTTGATGAAAACTTATCATCCAACTAAGGCTGGTTCATCCATTTTCTCCACTAGTAAATGACTCTTTCCAATGTATATAAGCATCATGTAAATACATGACCTTGGAAATGACTACAGCGTGATGCTTATATACATGTATGTAAGGTCCTCCTTACATGCCCCATGCAGCTTGCAAACAAGGGATGGGAAGTTGTGCTCGCTACCTCTTCTTGGAGACAAGGCACCCGCTAAATCATTTGAAATAATTATGTATTAAGAAGAGAGTTTGTTCAAATTTAACTTGAGTTATTTCAAATAAAATGTTCTTAATTTAGTCTATAAATTATATCTGAATGGATTCAGGGTTTTCTCTGATGCTGTTAGGTATTCCCGTGGCGATTTCCCATTTGGCTCAGGTTGTCCCAGCTTTGGCCACGAGGAGCTGTTTCTGTTTGATTTTTCTGCTTCTCTTAAACTTCTGAGGGCTGCCTCTAAAGGGAACTGAACCCTGGATTCTCAGAATCAGGATCAGGAGCCTCATCAACTGAGCTATCCAAGCCTCTTGAGCTGTTTCTGTGAGACTTTAACCTACTTCAGTTACCCTTGTCCTTGTAGAAAGTGTTTTAGTTTTCTGAGGAATGTTCCTACTTTGGAATTCCATGTTTTTCTTGTATACTTCCAGCCCAGACCTCAAGCAGTCCTTCAGCCAGAAAACCCTGGCTCTTTTGGCTGGAGCATGGTACTTGGAGCAAGACCAACTTGTCAGGTATGCTGTTGCTTCAACATCTGACTCCAGAATGCTCTCATCTGAATATGCGCATGTTCCTCAATGTTGCTACACATGCCTATCTCCCTCCATTCTGATACGTCCAACTCCAATCTACTTCCACACAGCTAGTTCCGGCCTCCCTCTTGATTACTACAACTTTCCACTACAATGGAGAGAGAAGAAAAAAAAAAACAGTTCAATTCCATGAACTTGGCTGTGCACACGTGTAGGGCTTTTGGAAAGAATGCTTGTATACAGCCACTTACTTTTACAGAAATTACTCATTCTTAGTTATTTCTATCAAAATTTCTCCCAATGCATGCATTTAAACCCCACCGTGCTGTTGTCTTGTTTTGTGGTATTAGGCATTTCAACTTAGATTACGAAATTCTTAGAATGATTTTTTTTTTTATTGCATTCATTTGGAAATGGGGCTGTGGCTCCATTGGCAGAGTAGTTGCCTATTATGCATGGAGCCTTAGGTTCAGTCCTCAGCACTGTGTAGAGCTAGGTTTCGTGATGCATGCCTGCAATCTCAGCACTCAGGAGATAGAGGCAGGAGTCAGGGGTTCAGACACTCTTGCCTACATAGTGAATTCAAGACCATCCTGAGTTACCTGAGACCCCATCTTTTTTTAAATTACATAATTTTTTACTCTTAATGCTAGAAAAATTCCAGATTTTGAGGAATTCATATTTTCATATACACACCAATATAATCACAAAGACAGTGGTACCAGTCTAACACAAATCTCTGTGCTTTGCCTATGCAACTTTCCCTCTCTCCTTATGAGCACGTAGCATTAACATCTTACTGTTTTCACAGTTTTACCGTTTATTTAAAAAAAATCCTAAAATTTCACTCAAACAACATGTAGCCTTTTCATACTGGCTTACTTCACTAAGTTGTGCATAAGTAAATATTTGTTCTATTTTCTGGGGATGGTGATTAATCTTTTTTATCACTGCAAGTTATTCTGTTGTTTGGATGTACCGTAGTTCAACTTTCCATTCTCCCAATGAATTCACTCAATCAGCAGGCTGATCCCGTGTTTGGCAAATGTGAAAAATATTACCACACATAGGCATACAGAGATTTTCAGCCTTTTAAAATCTGAATGAGTAAGTACTCTGATCACCTTATCCTGTGGCAAAATTGTGTTTGTCTTTGTAAGAAGCTGCCAGTCTTGTGGCTGGAGAGATGGCTCAGTGGTTAAGAGCACTGGCTGCTCTTCCAGAGGACCTGCATTCAATTCCCAGTACCCACATGGAGCTCACAACTGTGTGTAACTCCAGTTCCAGCACCTTTGTAAAACATACACGCAGGCAAAACAAACACCAACACACATGGAATAAAAAAATAGATAGATAGTATAGAGATAGATAAAAAAAAGAAGCTGCCAATCTTGTTTCCAACATGGCCGTACTCATTCCTGTCCTTACCAGTGATTAAACAGCTCAATAACAAACTGGTCCTGATCATTAGAACTATCAGAGATGCCTGCCTCATCACTCCACATCACTAACAGACATTGTTTTGCCCATGTTTGGGATTTAAATCATTCTGTTTTTCTTTATCTATGTGTGTGCATGTGTATGTGTGTCTGTATGTATGTGTGTGTGTTATGGGGAGGTACACATGCACATATATATGGAAGTCAAAATTGGGTGTCTCCTATCATCTCTACCTTATTTTTATTCTTTTTAATTTATCTATTTATTATTTATTTATTTATTTACTTACTTACTTACTCACTCACTCACTCACTCACTCACTCACTTACTTATTTACTTACTTATTTACTTATTTGGTTTTTTTGAGACAAGGTTTCTCTGCATAACAGCCCTGGCTTTCCTGGGACTCTTTTTGCAGACCAGACTGGCCTCAAACTCACAGAGATCTGCTTGCCCCTGCCTCCTAGGATTAAAGGCTTACACCCCCACACCCCGCTACTTCACCTTACTTTTTGGTACAGGGTCTCTCCTCACTTGGAGATCACCAGTTTGAAAAGGATGGCTGGCTAGCAAACCCCAGAACAACCCTTCTTCAACTCTTCAGCCCTGAGAAGACAGCACACTTTGCTATACCTGGCTTCTATGTGGGTGTTGGGGTTCGGAACTCAGTTTCCTGTGCTTGTATGGAAAGTACTTTAGCAACAGGGCCCTCCTCTCAGCCCCTTCCGTCATTCTAATGCATTCACAGCAGTTGTTTAAATCTGTAATGTTCTAATAACAAGCGATGCTGAACACTCTAATATCCTCATTGCCATTCATACTTTCTTTGATGAAATGTCCTCCGGTGTATTTTTCTTTAGTGTCATTCTAGTTATGGAAAAGGTGTTGCCATTTTATGTCAACTGTAAAGCTATGAGTTTATTTTGTGAAGTATAGACCAAATTTAGGAGAAAAAAAATTTACACCTCAAAGCTTAATCTACCAACCCACAAACATAGACCAGGTCTCCATTTCAGCAAATTTTTAAGTTTCTTTTATCAAATGTTTAATTTTTATGCATAATGATTTGGAACGTATATGCTAGGTTTGGTGTCATCTTTATTTTTATGTATTTGCTTTCATGTTATGCATACGGGTGTTTTACATACAGGTATGTCTGTGTGCCACCTGCACACCCAATGCTCACAGAGGCTGGAAACGGAACTGAAGTTACAGATCATCGTGAGCTACCGTGTGGGTGCTGGGAATTAGCCTGGAGCTTTTGGGAGAGCAACCAGGGCCCTTAGCCACCAAACCATCTCTCCAACCTCTGTGTATTTTTTTTTTTTTTTGCTCTTACTGTGTTTTCGAATCTCATTTTATTGATTATTGCTTTTACGTAAGAAAACAACTGGTATTTATATTAAGTCTGTATCCTGAGACCTTGATATTGCTGCTTAGTTCCATTATAGTTTTGTCTTATGTTATTTCTGTCCGTTCCTTGGGATGTTCTTTATAAATAGTCACGCCATCTGAAAATGAAAGCTACTTACATCTTCCCTCCTGGTCTTTATTTCTTACCTTGTCTTGCCTTCTTGCACTGTCTGATACCAGTGACAATGCTGGTGAGACTTTCCTTGTCCCTGATCTTAGGGGAAAATCATTAGTTTTCAACCATTCAGAAACATGTTATCTAGAATGACTTTGTGAATATCTGTATCAAGAAGGGTAAACCCTACCCTCTTCCTAGTTTGCTGGAAGATTTTATGAAGAATTAATGCTGAATTTGGTCAAAAGGTTTTTCTGCATCTATTGATGTTATCACATGTTTTTTTTTTTCCCTCGAGGTAAATCACATTGATTAAATTTATTCTTGTTAAATAGTATTCTTGTTAAATAAATTAAATTTATTCTTGTACATTCATAATCAGTCTCAAGTGGCCGTGGTATAGAATTCCTTATACATATTCTTATATTGATTTCCTAAAGTTAAGGATTTTTGCATCTTAACCAAAAAGCTATTGGTCTACCCGATACTTTTGTTTGCTTCCTTATTTCTGTTGCGTTCATCTGGGTCTGATATTAGTGTGTTGTTACCACGCTAACTGGCAGCATGAACCTGGGAGGGTGGAGCTGAATGAGGCAGACTGAAAGCTCACGAAACAGCCATCCTTAAAAACCAGCTTTAACAGGAACTCAATAGCTGGCTCTTTGGCCTCCCCACCCCCCAAGGGAGGAGCAGTCCTGTTAGGCCACAGAGGAGAGCTTTGCAGCCAGTCCTGAGGATACCTGATAAAACAGGATCAGGTGAATGGGGAGGAGGTCCCCCCTATCAGTGGACTTGGCAAGGGGCAGGGAGGAGACCAGGGAGGGAGTGTGGGGTTGGGAGGGAGGGAGGGACTGGGAGGGAATGAGGGATCGGGACACGGCTGGGGTACATAGTTAATAAAATGTAACTGATAAGAAAAAAATAAAATACGAAAAAAAAAAAAACCAGCTTTAGTCGCCTGAACATGGCTCTTTAGCTTTACAAGTACAACCTGGAGAGGATATTTTCCCCATTAAATAATCTTAGAATCTCTGTTTAAACTAGTTAGCCATGGACATGCAAGTTGATTTCTGAATTACTCATTCTGTGTCAGTGATCTCTGTGTTTGCCTTAAGTCTGCGCTGTCTTGCTGATTTTAGATATCTGCTCTTTCACTTTCTGTGTCTTCTTAGTTCCCATCTTAGTTGCCTTCTGTGTAGACAGTCATGTCTTCTACAGATAGCTTCGTTTACGATGCTCCAGTCTGGATGTTGTTTATTAATTTTACTTCCCAGTTTCTCTAATTGACTATCTCTTTCCCTTGTGAAGGATGATTTCTCTAAGTGTGAAAACAGAGGTGGTGTGTATTTCACTTGTTTTGATTCCTTTTGACACTAAGTGTCTCATTCCACTCATTTTTTTCTTTTCCTGTTTTTGATGAAACATCCATTACAATTTTTATTCTTCTTTTGCTAAAGATTAAGTGCTTTTTCCCTCTCTAGATTTTTTTCAAGATTTCACTGTTTCCAGTTTTGTATATTTTAAGTAATTTTAAGTTTGATGTCTTTATTCACAGCCCTGGAACCTCCTAGAACTTCCTGAACCCATGCTGAATTTCTGCCTCATTAATTTAGAGCAATAATTGCTTGAACGTTTCCCTTTTTTCCAATCTTACCTTCTTTCTCTGATATTCTGATAGATGTTTCATATGCTCATGAAAACTATTTCATAGTTCTTAGGTCTTCTTTTAATTGGTTTCTCTTGATCTGTCTTCAAGCCCAGAGACTTCATCCTGTGGTTTGTTTAGAAAGAATGCCCCAAAATTAGACATCCTACAAAAAGTTCAACAGCACATCTTCTCAGATTAAACAATTCTAGTGTTCCTAGTAGGGTTATTTATAAGAATTAAATTTGCTAGGTTCATTTTTTTAAAGGTTTATAGGACTGCTGAGTACACATGCTGATCCATAGATGGCTTTCTGTCCTGAGTTGCTGATATTCCCTAAGGAGAAACACTGTTGCACGTTTTAGAGCTTGCTGCTCTTTATGGCATTAGCCAGTTTTATAAGTGAACCAACATTATTACACTGACTCATTCATTAAGCCACTCATAAACACCAACTTCACAAACACCGTTTGAGTCAGATGTAACATTTGACTGATTTAGACATTAAAAAGTAAAATAAAAAGGAATACATTTTTGTATATTTTTACTTCTAATTTTTCCATTCTTGATTCTTTAGGCTTGTTTATAATAATGTATTAGTTTGCCAAAATTTACACAACCAGTCCTTAATTTATTGGTGGTTAGCTTTGTCTCACACTATTAGAAACAGCATTATAATTAGAATAGTCTTATAAAAAGTGTAATTTTCATTCGCCTTTGATATTTCTTTGATACATATCTTAGACTTAGAAAATACAGATAAAAGAGACTTCTCACATTTTTCATTCATGTTGGTAAAGTACTCTTCAATAATATTGTACCAGTTAATCTCTTGCTAACAAAGGATTGGGGGCCACCCCACTTTTGTAGCAGAGGCAGTGGGCACCACTACGGTGAACAAATACTTGATGGAGGGATGGGAAAGAGAAACACAGAGCATAGATAGCGTCTGGGGAAAGGTGGGCATCAGGCTGGAGCTTATGGAGATGCAGTCTCAGCCGCTGAACATGCTTAGGATCACCCTGGCTCTGGGCAACGATAGAGGTCTGAGATGAAGAAATGTTCACTTTCTGAATTGGACCTCCTTGAAAAACCGCCGTGGTCTGCTCTACCACCTCATGCCATGTTGGCGTCTGCAATCCAGGCTGCGGCCCCAGGCCATGATAAAGCCTGAGAGCCATGTGGACATACGCGGTCTGTGTCACTACCGGATGCCTTTGGCTTTGCGGTCCTCGGCGGTCATCTGATGTGTAGCCACCTGAGGGCACATTGAGGCACATGGTCTGCGCAGCCCTTCAGTGCCGTGAGTGGTTTGGTGGTGCCCACGTTGATGTCTGCGGCCCAGGTGAACACTGAAGGCCATGTGATGTCTGTGGTCTGGGCTGCCGACTGAAACCATGTCGCTGTCCGTGGGCACCCTCCTCGCCACATGAGATCGGTACATGGGAGAGCTGACCCCACCCCTCCACAGCCTCCACACCACCCCCAGCCCCACAGGGCTCTCCACAGTGGATGGTTTTTGACAGGGATGCAGCGGGAGAAAGACTCACTTTCCCCTGTGGATGTAATGTAAACATAGTAATATAATTAGTAAACTTAGTGTTTAGTGACTGATTTTACATGTTCGATTATTGGAATGATTATTTGTGAGATATACAGTCTTTGTGCTTATGAATGTCTCATTTACCCACTGGTAGCTTTCACTTGAGAACTGCAGATTTATTGTAAGATGCCAGTTTTTCCTATTAATGTATTTGGTTCTTGTCTTAGTTAGGGTTTCTATTGCTACAACGAAACACTATGAGCAAAATGTAAGTTAGGGAGGAAAGGGTTTATTTGATTTAAATTTCCATATTGCTGTTCATCATCAAAGGAAGTCAGGACAGGAGCTCAAATAGGGCAGGAACTTAGCAGCAGGAGCTGATGCAGAGGCTATAAAGGAGTGATGCTTATTGGCTTGATTCCGCTGGTTTGCTCAGCCTTCTATCTTACAGAACCCAGGACCACCAGCCCAGGGATGGCACCACCCACCATAGACTTCCCCCATTGATTGCTAATTGAGAAAATGCCTTACAAATGGATCTCATGGTGGCATTTCCTCAACTGAGACTCCTTTCTCTCTAATGACTTTAGATTGTCTCAAGTTGACACAAAGTCAGCTAGTACATCTTCTATTCATTGATTCACACAAACTCTTTATATTTGTTATGGCATCTGATTAGAAAAGTTTTCCCTGTGTTGTCTATGCCTTCTCAACTTCACTTATGTATATTCTTAATATATGTAAGTTTCTATACTTTATGTACTTAAAATTGTTTTCTACCTTCCATTTAAGTATAGAAATGCTTCTGTATTTACAAATACCAAGTTTTCATTACCACTTTTATAATATTACACACACATACACACACATACACATTCCATTTTCAATACTCAACTGTACATCTGGAATTTTCATCCAATTTCTATAAAAAATATTATAAACAATATTTTCTTTCTCCTATGACATATTAGGCTCTAGAGTATGGTTTTGTGTCTATACTGAGGGTTCCATGACTGCATTTGGTTTTTGCAACAGTACTCATTGTCGCAATGAACAACAGAGTATTTTTAATAACTGTGGCCCTTTTCTTACATGTCCTGATTTATGTGTTCTTTGTCTGTTTATTAACTTTAAAATAAATTGGACATTTTCCATTTTAATTTAGATTTAATGCTTAAGCCTGGAACAACTGTCAATTTATAAGACATTGACTATTTACATCCAGGAACATAGTAGAGTCATCTTTAATTCCATTAGAAAAGTTTTGTGGTTGTCTTTCTTGCCGATTCCTCATAGTTCTTAGATTTGTCACTAAGTGGTTTATACTTGTGTTGTTTTAAAAGCCGAGAGGATGATGACTTTTATAGGTTTCATGGTCATTTCTAAATTATATGTTTGGGTTTTTTTGATGACAAAGTGCAAGATTAGATGTGAATCTAGTCAGTCAGTCTTTTGAGCCATAGTCCTCAAATCATCTGTATCACGTGGAGCTTTTATCCGTGTGATCTGGCTCAAAACCAATTTTCACAACAGTTTCAGGCCTGGCATTTATAGCCTTGTGTTCCTCCTATTTGCGCTGAGGCAGGCATTGAATTTGTGTCGTTCTTGGAGCTCTGAACCCCGGCTGATGTTAGCATCACCTGTGAGTTCAGTCCTCTGATTGCCTGGTTGCACGTCCTGGATGACAGCTCAGAACCCCCGTAAGTGGGAGCTTGACCTTCAAACTTCTAAAAGTTCCAACGGATAATTCTAAGCAACTGCAGTTAACACCCAAATTATCCTTCTTATCAGGCTTAGATAAACAGTCTGTTGAAACCATTTCTCATCTGGCCTTCCTGGTTATAGTGTCACTGCTGGAGTTACCTGTTCGGTTTTTTTTTTTTTTTTTTAAGATTTATGATTTTTGTTTGTTTTGTGTGTGTAAGTGTCTTGATAGCGGGGATGTGTGTGTACCATGTTCATGCCTGGTGCCGGAGGAGGCCGGAACAGACCATAGGATCCCCTGAAACTGGGATTGGAGATGGTTGTTAGCCACCACGTGGGTAACAACCCAGGTGGGATCAAACTCAGGTCCTCTACAAAAACAGGCAGTGCTCTAAAACACCGAACCATCTCCCTATCCCCAGCTACACTGCTTTTGTTAAAATAGTAATGCACCAACAGCACAGCCTAAGCATGTCATCATTCAGATGTGTGTACTTGTTCACATACAGACGTGCACGTATACACAGGCCAAGCATTCACTCAACTGTTTGGGTTATCAAGACAGATATAAAAAGTTATTACTAGGAAAGTAATAAAATTTAACTGAGAAATTCTCAAACCTAAAACCAGCAAAGTTTATATGAACACTAGGCAAAGGACTTGCTATTCACTTGGAGAACCAGACAAAACCAGAATTAGGATTAAAGGGAGGAGGGACAATAGGAAAAAATAACGAACAGGAGGAAACACTGATATACTAAAATAAAATAATAGGAGTCTATGAGTCAACATTATTAGGTCTGTGATGATCTACAAGTCATTCGTGGTTCTTCGTTCTTCCTCCTCTTTACAATCATGGATGCTAAATTTTAAAGTATATGAAATCCAAATTTTAATATCACGTTATGTTCTGCAAGGACTCAACCTATAAAATAGGTAAGTTTATATTTGTGTTTTCCAGCTTTAATCTAGAGCAAATGCCATGTGTGTGTTTAATTTCAACCCCGAAATTAAAGCGAAGATATGATCTGACATAGGGAAATTACTCTAATAAATAAAATAAGTTCCAATAAAACATATGAGGGAAGGCAAATACATTGTCCTTCCCACAAAGAAAGAAATTGATATTCCAGACCCAAGATTATCATCCCAATTCACCATTCACCTGCTGTTTATTACCCAGGAGGACTGGGGTTAGAGTTCCAACTAAATTCCTATATTGGCAGGATATATAGGTGTTTCCTGGCTTAAATAGTGCTTAAGTTGCTTGGAAAATACCTCTAAAAAAGTAAATCATTTGAAATTAATAAAAAGCTCTTACTCTGTAGAGGAATCCTACTATAAAATTTCTTTATGGTATAAACTTACTGATTCAGCCAGACTGGCTTTGCCACTGAGCTCTAGGAACCTCCCTGTCTTTGCCTGACTACAGCCACCTAGCCCTGGGGTTACAGAGAAACGTCCTTCTCATGCCCAACTTTTAAGCAGGTGCCACAGGTTCGGACTCAGGTCCCTCTGCTTACATAGCAATCCCTTTACCGACTGACTCATCCCTCCAGCCTGTATGAATCAAGACATTTTAAACAAAATAAATAGACCCATCCATGTCTGAATATCAAGCTTTGTCAAAATTTAGGACAGCTGAAATGAATGTATAAATGATAAGTATATAACTCGCACCTACACATAAAAGCGTGTATCTGCTGTGGGGGATGATGTAACAACTTAAACAGCTAAAGCTGCCAGTGCTACCAATATGGTAGCTGCCTCATGCAGCTGCTAGGCATTTGAACATGGCTCTTCCAGTTGGAGATGTATTGCTAAGGATGGTATGGAGACAGTAGGGTGGTTAATCTTTTTTTTATCAACTTGACTGGAATTGGAATCATCTAGGAGACACAACTCCGGGCACATGAAACATTTCCAGAATGGCTTAACTGAAGAAGGAAGACCTTGAAAGAGGTGAACACTTTGCTACGGGTCCTGCACTGAGTGAAAAAGAGGCAAAGGATGAAGCAATATATATACCCACATCCATCCCTTCCTACCTTCTAACTCTGAATGGCATGGAACTAAGCCACCTCATGCTTCTGTCACCGTCTGTTCACCACCAAGGTGAACCATGCGCCATAAAAACGAAACAGACCTAAAATAAATGAACTTCAGTCAAAAATAAATCACTCGTTGCTTAAGTTATTTTGGTCAGCTATTCTGTCACAGCAATGAGAGAAGTATAACTAATAAAGAACATTGGCACCAGGCACAGGGCCATCACTATGATAAACTTGACCATGTGATTCGCAAGACTCTGAGAAGAGTTTGTGGAAGGAATGTGAAATAGTTTGGAGCTCCGGGCTGGAGAAGTACTAAAGAGCTGTTGAGAACTTGAGTAAGGCTGAACTGTTAGGTGGAAGAAATTTCTAGTCAGAATGGCATCCAGACTGTATCAGGGATACTGATCATTGCTGTTATCCAGGTCTATAGTGAGAGAAAGCAAGAACTGGAGCAGAAAGATATGAAAAATGTGCACCATGGTGACGAAAGGAGTTTGCGTAAAGTTAAAGTTGCACACAAGAATTATGAGAAAGCAGTTGTAATTGTTAAATAACACCATTAGAAATAAATGCAGTGTTCTTCATGAAACATGCTCTGAAGACAGGACCACACCTGTCAAAGGTGTGGAAACAAGCATTAATTTGAAAGAAGAAAGACTGAATTGGGAATGCCACGGATGGGTTCTCTGACTGAAAAGAGCGTCTTAAGAAAGTGTTCTCTACTATTCAAGTCTGAATGGTAGCCCAAGGTAACATGCTATCAGATGCTACATTTGGAGCTGGCTGCAGATCTTGGCAATACAGTCCACATGATACCGATTTTGCAGGCATGAACAATGTAGCAGAGTGAATTGGCCAAGGAGACTTCGACCAGGTTTCCAGAGAGCCAGTAAGATGCCAAGTGTGACAGATCATGTTCCATGCAAGGATATTCTGAGAGTGCATTGCATTAGGCTGAGAAGGTGAAACCACAAGTTGCATTGCCGATGACAGGATATCAAAAAATGCTAAGATTGTAGGACCTCTACTGAGGAAAGCTACAGGCAAGAAGTCTATCTGGCCCCAGAAAAGAGTCTTTGTGTGGGTCAGGCATCAGAGCTGCAAGAGATTGCTCAAGACTGGTAGAACCCAGATGGCTTCACCATAAGTTACAGATGCCAGAGGTTGAGCTGAAATGTTTTGTGTTGTCTTGATGGAATTTGGTCTAGCTTTGATAGTAGCATTTCTTGCTAGCCTTCCATTCCTCCATTTTGGAGTGGGAATGTTTATTTTCTGCTTTATATATTGGAAGTATGTAACTTGCTTCTTTTGTTTTGTTTTATAGGGACTCAGAAATTTAGCGGAGACATTCAACTTTTGTATACAAACCTGGAACTTGCGAGTTCTGCTACACTGGCTTACAAGCAAGCTCCAAGGATCCTTCTGGCTCTGCCTCCCCAGCACTGGGATTACAGGCACACATCCCAACATCCAGATTTGATGAGATTTGATGGTTACTGGAGATTGAAGTCAGGTCCCCATGCAATTGCAGCAGGCACTTGATTGACTGAACCAACCTCCTAGCTGATATTTTTTATATACTTGTTCATAAAATATATATATCAAGAAATTTAACTTTGTCTTTCTTTGTTGTAATGTGGCTGTTAGAAAAAAAAAATTAGTTACACACATGGCTTCCCTCAATTCTGTGATGGTTAATGTAGAATATCAACTTGACAGGATCTAGGACAACCTAGGGACATAGGATCCCCTAGGCATACCTGTGAAGGAATGTCTGGGCTAACTGAGGTCAACTGTTAAACTCCCCATTTATTCCATGGGATGAAGTTGAGGTCTGAATGAAAGGGAGAAAAATGGCACGGCTCCAGTACTTACATCCTTCTGCTCCCTGCAAATGCATTGTAGCCAGCTCCCTCAGGCCCCTGCCACCATGCCCTTCCTCCCGTGGTGGGCTTCACTCTTGAACCGTGGCCAAAACTAACTCTTCCTTCTTTAAGTGGCTCTCATCGACTATTTTGCTGAAGCTGTGAGAAAACTAACTCCCGCCTACCCCATGGTCACTGGTGATGCATCGAACAGCCTTAAACACCGAGTCCTACCTAGGCTAGCCTATGCGTTGGACCCTACCCAAGTATTCGTCAATCAGAGGTATGGGAAGGCAGAACTGATAGATTCTAGATGTTTCATTTTCGTATTTAAGTAGTCTTTCCCATTCTAAGCCAAGTGTCTAATTTAGAAAGGAGTCTCTTACTGACATCCCCCCCCAAAAAAATTTACATGTGAATAAGATAAAAGTATTGCCAGTGATGTTGAAAGCCTTTCTTCATTAAAAGATTTTTCTAGCTACACTCAACATGAGCTTTCTATAACATGCTCTGAAAGAAAAGTGCTTGAGGTAGCAGAAAATACAAAAGATAAACAAACAAAATGCAAATCCGAGAGGTACGGCAGGGCTTCAGTTACTGGGGAATGCTTTGCTGATTCAAGTCACACACACCCCGCTATGTATTTAATTAATGATTGAGAACCTGAGGAAGGAGTCCTCACATGGCTTAAAGAGGCTTTCATTTGAAAAAGAATAATAATTTCTTGAAAAGTTCTGAGCTTATTGTTTTTAACATGATCTGACTTGACTTGGACACATAAATTATTCAAGGGTATTCATAGTCTTCTGTGTAGCACTTTCAAGGGAGAGGGCAGCTATGATGATATCTGGTGGTAACAATTTTAAATCCTCAAGAGACATTTTTACCCCAAAGGTTTGGCTCTATAGCTATTTAAACACAAGCCATGATGGAGAGTCCAGCTCCCTGTGAGGTTGTCCGGGTGGAGGAGGTATTTTGGAAGATGAAAGTTCCTTTTTCTTCCTTTCTATTCTTTCTTTTAATGGCTAGGAACAGCACAGAAGGAAACACATCTCAGCATCGAGATACATCTGGAAGGGATCCTGCAGCGAATCCTCCATTGGGTGTCCCAGAACGGAGTTCACATACCCTGGTGACCTGCTTTTTTTTTTTCCTCAGAAACTCCAGTGGAATCAGAAGTTTGCTGGCAGCACTGTGATTTCTTTGGGTTCTGAGGAAAATAACCACCCCTTTCCCTTAAAGCTCAGCTGTGTTTATGTTTACACCACAGCAGCACTGTCCACATTTCCCAAGACGCAGAAGCAACCCAAATGTCCAGCGGTGGTTGAACAGATTAAAAAAATGTTAAACACATAATGGAATACTATTATTTTAAATAGAAATAAACTGGGGGCAGGGTTTGGAGGTGCATACTTTTAATCTCAATACTGGGAAAAGAGAAGCAGGTGGATTTTTGTGAATCCTGGTGAATTTTTATGAATTTTTGTTAGCCGGTCTACATAGTGAGTTTCAGTCTAACCAAGGTCACAGCAACAGTCTCAAAAACCAACAGAAAAACCCTGTCAGAGAGAGAGAGAGAGGAAAAAGAGAGATGGAGGAAAGGAGGGAGGAAGAGAAGTAGAGAGAGAGAGAAAAAAGAGAGAGAGAGAGAGAGTTTAGCACCTTACAGATCTTTGTGAACCTTGTTGACATCATGCTCTGTGGAACACCAAGACACAGAAAGGCATATACTATCATATACTATACAATTCTTGTTAGTCAAATTCACAGAAACAGAACTAGAACTGGACTTTGGCTTGCCAGGGGACACAGAAGGAATTTCATTCTTGCAAGATTAAATTTTTCTTGAAATTGGTTGTACAATAATGTGAATTCATTTACACACTCTTATATACTTCAACATGGCTCTTATATGTTTGTACACTGTTCTTGTTTGCTATAACACCAACACTTTTGTCTATTTGGAAATGGCAAAGATAGCAAATTTTGTATGTATTTTAAACATTGTTTAAACTTGTAAAAATAAAAACAAACCCCAAATCTCTAAAACATTACTTCCTCCTTTAATCTGACTATTTGGCTCCTTTCACCACTGATATCTGTGCTGTTTGTAAGGTATAAAAATATCCACTTTGCCAGGAATATTAATGGACTCCTCACTCACATGGACGCTTAGGGCCTTAACATTCACCCCATAATCTTAAGTGTAGGTAAGTGCAGTGAGGCTTGTGTTAGTCTTTTTATCACTCACAAAACACCTACTAGAAATAGAAGGAATGATTTGTGTTGACACAGATTTTTCAAAGGGCATAGTCGTGGTCAATTGGCTCTGTGTTTCTGGGCCTGAGTAAGCATGATCCTGCCACTGTGATGTGGCAGGATCATGCTACAGAGGTTGTACACCTCATAGCCACCGACGAGCAAGAAAATGAAGGTAAGAATTGAATTCCTTCGCTCACTGCACACCATTCTTTTTTTTTTTTTTACATTTTTTAAATTTATTTTCCTCTCATATAACATCCCAACCACAGTTTCTCCTCCCTTTTCCCCTCCCAGTCTCTCCACTCCCCCTTCCTCTCCCAAAACTCTCCCCGTCCACTTCTCATCCATTTCTTTTCAGAAAAGGACTGGCCTCCCAGGGATACCAACCAAACATGGGTTATCAACTTGCAAAAAGACGAGGCCCCTCCACCCATATGAAGGCTGGACAAAGCAACCCAGTCGGAGGCCGATGATGGTCCACCTTGAGGTCCATGTCACAAGAGGAAGCCCACCCCTAACACTACATTGTTCTGACACATTTCTTCTCAGTGACCCAGAAAAATCACTCTAGATTATATACCATAAAGCATTTTTTGTTAAGAACAAACAAGAAGATAGGTGTTGATCATTTTCAAGGTCATTTATATCAACTGATTGCCAATAGACTACTGTTTGCCTCCACAGTCTGAACGTCTGGGCTTTCAGTTTCCATGTTGTACTCCCACACTAATAGGAATTGCTGTAACTTATTAATGCAAAGAACCTCAGCATATGAGATGGTGTGGCTAAGCACATTCAAAGGCTCATTATTTTAAGACTTTCATTTAACCTTAATCATTTGTACAGGATACCTCTTTATAGAGGACAAAGCAAAACACAAACAAAGAGATGAGGCACATTCCAGTAGAATTCCATCCATATTAGAATCTTTGTTCTAAATAGGTGGAAGGTAACTGTGATTTTTCTTAAGATTTATTTATTTTTATTGTATGCATATATGTGTTTTGCCTGTATGTAAGCCTGTGAACCTGGTGTCCACAGAAGCTAGAAGAGGGCATCATGTCTTCTCTAACTAGAGTTACAGATAGTTGTTAGCCACCAAGTAAGTGCTGGGGATTGAACCCAGGTCCTCTGTAAAAACAACCACTCTCTTCCAGGCCAACTTCATATGGTGGCTCTTCATATGGGGCCTCTGGACATCTACGGTGTCAGCAAAGCCAAGCTCACTCAGCACCCTACAAACCAATTCTAACCCCTTTGTCCTCCCAATATCCCAAACCATTGCTGCCCACATGCATACTCTTTCTATTCCAGAGGAATTGTGACTTCTCAGGAGATGCTCAAAGTGGTTTTTCTTTTAATTTGACCAGTCTCTTGAGTGCAATACTATGTTTGCTCACAACTATATTTGGCACAGTTCTTATAAATTTGGCCATCTGTCCACTGAACAAAACCTGGGCATACAGTGTGCTCAGATTTCAGTGCATCATGGCACATCTATGTCATTGAGAAAATGAACATTATAAACTCAAGGAAGCTCAGTTTCCATACAAACTGCCAGTTACAGAGGTTGCTACCTTCAATATTCAATTATGGTACCTTTCTTTAATGGTATCACATTTTTGTGTCTCTTAGGGTTTTTTTGTTTTGTTTTGTTTTGTTTTGGGTTGGGTTGGGTTGGGTTTTGTTTCTTAAGAGAAAAGATTTCTTTATGTATCCTTGACTGTCCTGAAACTGGGTTTGTAGACCAGGCTGGCCTCCAATTGACAGATACCTGCTTGCTCGTGTCTCTCAAGTGCTAAGATTAAAAGTGTGTGCCACCACCGCTTGGCATGTATATTGTTTTTCAATGTTTTTGTCACTTTGTTCAAAAAACTTAGCAAGGACCAAAAATTATGGATAACAGTATCCAATTTACTTTCAAGGCGCATAAAGTTGTACAGTGTGCAACAGATACATGCATGCCATTAGTAACTGTAATCACTTGTGAATAAAACATCTGCAGCATTTTTTTTCAGGTACTTCCTACAATTGTTGTATAGTGACTTGTTTGGATTTAAAAATTATTATTGGGAATTATAAGATAACTTCCATGCTCTCCCACATCCTATGAATAATTTGAAAACCTTTTACCTAGGAGTGATGAAGTTTTGAAACTTCTGCCCTAGGAGGTCTGAGCGTTGTCATATTTAAAGTGATTTGAATTCCTGCCACGAACCATTATGGAATGCTCACTTGTCTTGTTCCAGATTACTGATGCTCCAACACACCCTCTAACAGCAAGGCCAAGGAAGAATCCTATTACCAAAAAAACAACAAGGAAAAGCTGAACAGCAGGAAATGAAAATATATTCTGAAAACCACTGTTAGGCAATTGAATATGGCCTCAAATTGAAAACTGACTCGATTCCTTGTTTAAATGATATAAGGCACATTGAAAAGTCAACTCTCTGTTTCTCCTTAAAAAAAAAAAAAAAAAACATACACTGAGAAATTCTAATCATCTTTGAGAACAAAAGACCTATAGACAGAACCCTGAAGCTAGTTTCCCTTTGGCTTTGGCATGCCTGACCTAACAAAGTCCATCAACCATGCACTTGCAGCAGCTGACACTCTTAGGGGGAGGTGTTTCCAGGTGGGTAGCTTCAGGTAGGGACTTTTACTACCAGCTGATATCAAAGAAAAGGAGAGTCAAATGGTGATTACTAGTGTCTAGGAAGGATAAAGGAGAGAACATAGAGGGAGGTTGAATAACAAGTCGGAAAAAAAAAAGTTAGCTATGGAAAATACATTCTGGAATTCTACAGCACAGTAGAATAGTTCACAACAAGCTACTCTGCATTTTATGAAGCAATGGAAGAAAGGAGATCAAAAGCTCTAAGGAAAAGTAATAAAAGAGGAGGAACTGATAATCCTTTAGGGAGCTGAAAACTAATTGTCCTGAATTGATCGGCATTCACTGTGTGCACATGCTGAACTATCATGTGAACTCCATAGGTAGATACAGTTATTACATGTTGATTTAAAAGGAAACACTAATTAGAAAGAGGTTTTCCTCACATCACACATTTGGTTTTCTTAGTCCCAAGTAAGATGAAGCTATCATGGTTAAACCCACGGAGAAGAGTCTTGTGTGGATTTCGTGTATTACCACAGTCCATAAAGCTATGCGACTTTTGGTCTTTGTGTTTAATCTCATTAAGTATTTTCTTGATTAGAACATAGACTGCAGTGTTTGAGGTACCCTAACGGTACCCTGAATTTCACTACAGCACTTGCCTTTCTGTCAGGGTTGGTTGCAGTGCACAGGCTGCAGACAGTAATCATTTCTCGCCACACAGGCTTTGCTTTTATAGTCCAATTTTATTTACATCCCTTTTTTCTATAAGCTCCTCAAATATATTTTTAAAGATAGAGTAGTAAATTCTGGTAAAAAAAAAAAAAATTACAGTGAAGCATGTGTGGTCTTCCTTGAAATCATTTCATTAGCAAAACCGATTTGTTTATCACTCAACATATTCCTACATGGTCAGCAATAGTAGCTGAACTACAGAGCAACTTTTGAGGATGCCTCTTAATTATTTTCATCTGTAATTAACCAATGACCAGCAGATAAATCAGAGTGTATCCTAGCTGCTCCTTTGCCTAGTCTTCATTATACCCTAAGAGACTTTCCTTGTAAAAAGCCATGTGTTGGGGACAGATGGTCTGCATGTGTTATCTTCATCTCTACTGGCACTGAGGACATTTCTGTTGGGTGACTTGACAGTAGACACATCTTTGGGAGTCTTTCCTCTACAGCCATCTGGCATCGAGTTTTCAACTGCAGCCCCTGGGGTTTGAGGAGTGTCTCAACATGAAGGGAGTAATAAGTCTCTGGCCACTGCCGCCATTGAAGTGAGTGGCCAGAATATGTGCAGAAATAATCTCGGGATGGATGCTGTCTTTTTAATTGTCAACGATCATGAGATTAACATGGGAGCTTGCTCTACGTTTGATGAGTAACATGTAAATCCAAAAGACTTAAAGACTGTTTTAGCCCTTGTATTTAGCAGTAAGACTTGAGTAAGTCACAAATATATTTGTTCTCAGCTTCGGTGTATAAAATGGAAATAATATTATGGCGTAAATCACAGAAGATGGGAGACTAAATTTGAAAGTGATGTTCTAATTAGTAACAACAATTACATAATGGAAAACTGATGGCCTAACTTTGAGTCGTGGTTTGAGAGATCTATGGTTTTGCCATTTTTTGTGGTATAGTCTGTGAGCACACTGGCAGAAACATTCATGTACTTGTTTTTGCCTTTCTACAGTATCAGAATTGATTGAACAGAGATAAATTCACAAGATAATGGCAATTTTATTGGTAGCAATTTTCCAAGTCATCCTGACTCTCTTGATACCCGGCTGAGGCAAATGCAGGTTCTTTTCCTCCAATCATTAACTACTGCTAAACCTCAGAGATCATACAATACATATCACACAGTAAATGCATAGGTTTGTATGAATATATGTAACTAACCGAATGGCTACAAATAGTTAAAGAGACCCACAACCAAGTTCAAAGTGGCCTAATAAGGAGGCAGAAGCAGGACGCTGCTTAGGAATATGGAGTCTCTGGTGGAAATAAGCTAACAAACCCTGCCGCTGGCCTGCTAGAGACACTGCAGCAGACTCAAGCCTCAGGTCTGTGTTCTGCTAAGAGCCTCAGAGTGGGGTCCTGCTGAAGTGAGGTAAGCACGTGGAAGCTGCAGAGGTGAAGGGTGGGACCATGCCCACATGGACAAATGAACTGAAGAATGGGCAGCAGGTCCAGATGAATTTACAGTCAGACCCACAGGTGGCAATTCTAGTAGGTCCCTTCAATGACAGGAACTAAACTGAAGTCCCTGAGACAGACCAGAGTTCTCTGTCTGTTTGCTCCCTTGGCACGTACATGCTGAGTTATCAGGTGAGTCAGAGGAAACATGGCAATCTCAGTGTCAAAATGTCCTTTTTATGGGACCCAGGTTACAGCTCTTCAGTCTAGCGTGCTAGCTGGTCTTCGGGTTAGTTTCAGTGACATGATTTTAATATGCCAATGTGCTCCTATGGTTCCAGCTTATTCTGATAAGGGTGTAGGGTGGGGCCCTTTCAACATTTAGGAGGAAATTATCAGTCTGGGCTTCGTGGGTGGTGCTGGACAGAAAGTGTTTATATGCCCTTCAAGGGGAAAATCATCCTCCTACGTGTTTGCCTTCACAACGGAGTCAAAAGCTGCTTCTGAAACCCACGGTTCTGCACAACATGAAATAACTCAGAGCAGGGCACAACCTGCTCTCACCAGAGAGTTTGCACTAGTAAAGTGCTTCCGCCAAAGATTTTAGTTAATGCTTCCTTAACACAAAAGGTTAATTTTGATTGTCAACTTGAAACCCCCAAAACTGTGGTCCAAAACGAATACTCCCACCTTTGGTTGATTTTCTCATGAATTTCATCACAGAAACATAAGATTAGCAGGCAGCTATTCTCGTCCTTCACAAGGTATACTTTAGTTCCTTGCAGTGTGTAACAAAAACCGACTGGTTTTTTCCTGCAAATACTCCAAAATTTGTGTAATGATTTTAGTAATAACACTACCAAAATACTAAAAAGAATTTGTTTTTGTTCTTAAATTAAAAAAAAAAAAATCTCTATTCAAATTCTGATTTTCAGGCATATCATTTTATCCCAGGTTGCATAATTTTTAGATTTGCTTTTCCTTATTTGGTTGTAATTTGGTTTCACAGACAGAAATTCTGAAATTCTTTTTTTTTTTTTTTCTCCCTGAGACAGGGTTTCTCTGTACAGCCTTGGTTGTCCTGGAACTCACTTTGTAGACCAGGCTGGCCTCAACCTCACAGAGATCCACCTGCCTCTGCCTCCCTGAGTGCTGGGATTACAGGAATGGACCACCGCCCCCAGCTCATTCTGAAATTCGTAAAAGCAACTTAAAACAAATGGGGCAGCATCCTTGCCACTCAGAACCCTGGGTGAGCTTCCTGCTGTCGGCTTCCCAGCAGCAAATAGTTACTCAAGACATTTCAGGAGAAATGTACCTAATTGTCTATTTGCTTCTCACTTATTTACCCTAATGTTGTCTGTTGGCTTGTTTAAGAGCAAGGCCTGCTTTGAATGCCACAGCTGACCATTCTGCTCCTATCAGGGTCTTAAGGACAGAGGTCTTTCCTATCTCTCAGTTAATCCAATTCAGTTGTGTCGCATTCTTTCCCCGCTGCTTAACCCAGATGCGGAGACACTGGTAAGGACTGGTGCCCACAGCTGAATGGAATGCATGCCTGTAGTCTCCTCGTAAGCTGGGTCCCTTCATACTGATGGGTTGTCTATCGTGGTGCCCATTCTTCTGTTGTTCATTTTACGTCTAAAATTTCAGTTGTCAAGAATTTAACAGCACTTTTATTAAACAGATGTAAATAATTACTCCGGTTACTGATCTGTCTTAGCTAGCTTGAAGCTCTGTTAGCTTTCTGCTGTTGTGACAAACTCCCCAAGAGGAGCATCGCTAAGGAGAAAATGCTCATTTGGGTCCATGATTTCAGGAGCTTTTCAGTCATGGCTGCTTGGCCAGATTATTTGGGGGCCCAGGAAGATGGTGCCACCAAGGACATGCATGGCACAGGCAGGCTGCCCATACAAGCATCCAGGAAGCAGAGGAAGTAGGAGTTGCTGGAGTCCAATTATATTTTTCCAGCACACACTCCCACAATGGCCCACTTTCTCTAGATGAGCCTCACCTCACGTTTCCAGCACCTTCCAATAGCGCTGCTATCTGGGAATGAAACCTTCAACTCACGGACTTTTAGAGAGCGATGCAGATTTAAACTATGAAGTATTACTTCATTGTGACACTGACAAGCCAAAAATCCAAGCCCCTCATTCCTAGCAAATTAGGGTAGTTGTTCATTTTAGCCCTAATGAGCAGTGAGGTTTGTGTGGCCTAAATTCTCAATCTTTGAGACCCTAGCTTTCTCTGAGGCTATGTTCACACAAAGGTCCCTTATTAGATATGGGCTCTGTGTTGGACAATTTCGGCTTGTTTAATGATGACTTGAGGTCACTGCACTCTTTGCAAGTATGCCACTTGTATATGAAAGACTCTCTGATTCTTAATTCCCAGCACCTATTTTTATCCCTTTGCGTGCATCCTTTGGTAAACTGAGAAATATTTTATAAAATGTGAACACCCTGCTTTGTGAATTAATTTGCTTTGCAACTAACCAGCCACTTCAAAGAAAAAATAATAATGCTACTCAAAGAAATATTAATGCCGGATTTATCTTACAATAGAGCTCTGGGATATTATTTTTTTTGTATTTTATCAATCACACTATACATAGATTATAAAAACCACAATCTTAGCTAGATGCAGTGACACACACCTTTAATCCCAGCACTTGGGGTGCAGAGGCAGGCAGATCTCTGGGAGTTCAAGGCAAGCCTGGTCTACATACTTAGCTATATCTACACAGTAAGACCCTGTCTCACTGTGTAGATATAGCTAAATATCTAAATGAAAGAAAGAAAGAAAGAAAGAAAGAAAGAAAGAAAGAAAGAAAGAAAGAAAGAAATAAATCACAATTTCAAATAATTTCAGTTATAGTCACCAAAAGAACTTGATAGAATATCACAAAAATTCTGCTGAAGACTGCTCATGAGATCAACACAAAAAGAAAATTACCTTCGTCCAAAAAGACAGCATACCAAAAAGAAAAAGACAAGTCAGGGTCTGAGAAATAAAGTGGGGTCCTTGTAGAGCATCTTGGCCATACGTTGAGTGATAGATTATGCTGAGGAATGAATGAGTTATAGGACAAGTATAAAAAGTGCAACTTTCTAAGAGATGTTTTCAAATACAGTTGGCTTAGAACCTTAGGATTTTAAGTCAGGGGCCAGAGAGATTACTGAGTGGTTAAGAGCACTGGCTGCTCTTCCAGACGACATGGCTTTGATTCCCGGCACCCATGTAGAGCCTTACAACAATCAGTAACTCCAGTTTCAGGGGATCAGATGCCCTCTTCTGACCTCTGTAAGCACCAAACACTCACATCATGCACAGACACACATGCAGGCAGAACGTTCATATATGTAAAACAAGAATAATTTTTAAGCGGGGCACAAAGGCTCATGCCTATAATCCCAGCACTCTGGGAGACAGAGGCAGGTGACTCTCTGTGAGTTCAAGGCCAGTCTGGTCTACAGAGTGACACCAGGACAGCCAAAGCTACACAGAAAAACCTTGTCTCAAAACACCAAAAAAAAAAAAAAATTTTTTTTAAAGGAATAATTTTTAAAAAGTCAGGGTGGTTTGAAGAAAAATGGTGATCTTAAATTGCAAAACAGTGAAAGGATTCAATTTCCCAAAGTTCTTGTGGGAAAATAAAGATTTCCTACAGGAAACAGTGAATTGTAGAACACTTCTGTATTGAGACAGAATGCTAGTTGTCATCTGTTCTGTAGTCTTGGTAGAACAAAAGGAGAGAGTGGGCTAATATCAGGAGAATCCAGTATTGGCCTCTTCGTCAGGTTTGTCTCTTTCTGTTTGTCTCTGCTACAGATGGCGCTAACACAGGTGGCGTATAATGATATGAAAAGAGGCTACAGAAAAGTTATTTCATGTAGTAAATGGTGCAGATGAATGCAATATGCCTGCCATGAACTCACTTGTTGAAGGCTTGGCTCCCACCTGATGTTGCAATCCCATGCAGTTCTGAAACTGTCAGGAGGTGGAGCCAGTAGAGAAGGCGAGTCACTGGGCCCCCTCCGGATATTCTATCTAGTCCCTGGGTGCAGAAAAGGAGTGTATCAATGGGGTGGATGAGTGAATGGAAAGCAGAGGCCAAGGTAGCATGAGGTAATGCTCTGTCATATGTTCTTGACAATGTGTGGTACCACAGATCAGAATCAAAGAAGCCAAGGCCTGCGGCTGAAGCATTTGAAACTGTGAGCTAACACAAGCGTTTTGCTCTGTCATGGATTTTATCACGCACTGTTGCAACCTCTGTCACTGGGTTCGGTGGCCACAGACAACCCATCAGGCCCCCGTAGTGGGGCAGACAGTTAAGTCATAGCTCCAATTTTGTCCCTTTTCCCTGCTATCAGTGCTCCTGAAAAAAAAAAAAAAAACCAACAGATTTAATATCTCAATTAATTGCTGGTTTATATGTATGAATACATTTGTGTTCTGTAAAAGTGAATGATAGAACTTTGAGCTATGGAGGTAACTGCAGCCAAAAACAGTAATAACAGGAAAGCCCTTGAGGGGGAAAAGTTAGATTGCCAGTAACCCAGCATCCTGTGATCTATGTTAAATTTTCTTTTTAAAACAAAGTTAACCCTGTGCTAAATAAAACTCCATTTTGCACAGAGAGCAGAAGAGAGTGTACCGAAGGAAAGCAGAGAGCAGCAGAAAGCAGCGGTAAAGACAGCCATAACAGCAAACCCACATACATTATGAAAATGCAGTCGTGGATCCTCTGTTGCTTTTATTAACAAAATGAAGCCTCCTACAGGAGAAACATCATGTGAATTGTATTGTTTAAAAACTGTTGTATTCTTTATGAGAATCTTAATTATGGTCATCATTTACCAAAAAAAAAAAAAAAAAAAATCAAAGTCTTGTCAGAGAATTCATAATAATGAATGTTTTTCATTAAAAAGTAATGAACAAGTGGCTTATATTCAGAAATCTCTGAAATATCCTGGTTTACTTTTCTTGTTTAAAAGAATTAATAATCATGCAAATTAGATCCAAATTATCACCGTTTGGGTGGCGACTTAGTGCTACAGGTTATAGATTTGTTTATTACCATAGAAGCCAGTTGTGTTTGTCAGCATGGCTACACTGTGTTGTGCTAAACAAACATTGAGATCTCAGCGGCTTTTTAGGAGTCTGGCTGCTCTGCCTTCCCCCAACCCCAGTGACTCTGCAAACACGGCTTCTTCCATCTTCAGCCTCTACCAACTCAACTCATGGGACCAACACAGCACAAGAAAGGCAAAAGATTGCGTATTGCTGTTCAAAAGTTTCAGCCTAAGGTGACATGCTCATAAGAACTCATAGCCCAGGGCTATGACAAACACAGTAGACAGATGAGAAATCAGATGGGTACCTGGGACTAATAAGTTGTCCACAACAGCAATACAAAAGTTTAAAAAAAAGCATATTGGTAAAACATATGTTGTGTAACTATTTCTGGGTACTGCTAGGATTATTTGCATAGTATAGGGAGAGAGGGTAGAATCTTTCCAAAACCAGCCCCAATGATGCCATATCTTGAACTAATACAGAATTTTATCAATCCATAACTTAATAAATTAATTGCCATTGTATCTACATGAGTATGAATAAACCATAAAAAAATTTATCATAGTCTGAGAGGGATTGAACTAACAGTGACAAAGACAAGTCTCTAGAAACAAGTTGTTCCCTTCGGTGTGGGTTATACACAAACAAAGCACTTTCCTCAGGTGGATGTATTCTTCCATTAACATGTAAGGAATGCTCTTTTTTAAATATAATTTTTATATTAATTAGAGGTTATTTACTTTGTATCCCAGCTGTAGCCCCCTCCCTCATTCCCTCCTAACCCCTCCCTTCCTCCCTCATCTCCTTCCTACCCCTCTCTAAGTCCACTGATAGGGGAGGTCCTCATCCCCTTCCATCTGACCCTAGTTTATCAGGTCTCATCAGGACTGGCTGCAATGTCCTCCTCTATGGGCTAGCAAGAGGGAAGGGGGTGAAAGAGCCAGCCACTGAGTTCATGTCAGAGACCATCCCTGTTCCCCTTACTAGGATACCCACTTGGATGCTAAGCTGCCATGGGCTACATCTGAGCAGGGGTTCTAGGTTATATTCATGTATGGTCCTTGGCTGGAGAATCAGTCTCAGAAAAGACCCCTGTGCCCAGATATATTTGGTCTTGTGGTGCTCCTGGCCTTTCCAGGTCTTACTAACTCCCCCTTCTTTCATATGATTCCCTGCACTCTGCCCAAGGTTTGGTTATAAATCTCAGCATCTGCTCTGATACACAACTAGGTAGAGTCTTTCAGAGGCCCTCTATGGTAGGCTCCTGTCCTGTTTCTTGTTTTCTCCTACTCCCAATGTCCACCCCATTTGTCTTTCTAAGTGAGGATTGATCATCTTACCCCGGAACCTCCTCCTTTTTTAGCTTCGTTAGGTGTACAGATTTTAGCATGTTTATCCTATCTTATAAGTCTAGTATCCATTTATAAGTGAGTATATACCATGTGTGTCTTTCCGCTTCTGGGATAACTCACTCAGGATGATCTTTTCTAGGTCCCACCAGTTGCCTGCAAATTTCATGATTTCCTTGTTTTTAATTGCTGAGTAGTATTCCATTGTGTAAATGTGCCAGTTTCTGTACCCATTCCTCTATTTAGGGACATCTGGGTTGTTTTCAGGTTCTGGCTATTATGAATAAAGCTGCTACAAACATGGCTGAGCAAATGTCCTTGTTGTATACTTGAACATCTTTTGGATATATGCCTAGGAGTGGTATAGCTGGATCTTGAGCGATCACTATTCCTAATTGTCTAAGAAAGCACCAGATTGATTTCCAAAGTGGTTGTACAAGTTTATATTCCCACCAGCAGTGGAGGAGGGTTCCCCTTTCTCCACACCCTCTCCAGCATGTGTTGTCACTTGAGATTTTGATCTTAGCCATTCTGACAGGTATAAGGTGAAATCTCAGGGTTGTTTTGATTTGCATCTCCCTGATGGCTAAGGACATTGAGCATTTCTTCAAGTGTTTCTCTGCCATTCTATCTTCCTCTACAGAGAATTCTCTGTTTAGCTGTAAGGAATGTTCTTTCTTGGCCAAACTGAAAAGGAAGGGAGGACAGTAGCTAGAGATGAGAGACTTTCCCTTCTGAAGACCTGTCTGAGAATGCACACAATGCTTCACTTTCTTCTTCATCCCAAGGCTAACACTGTAACTAAATGAAGAACTGAGCTAATTAAATGTGTATTTAATAGCATTACTTGGCATTGATTGGCTGAGGCCAGTGTGGAATAGTTAGCATAAGTGCTAACCATCTCCTACAGGAGGTGACCTCAAAGACATATAATTATAGCAGTAATTTATTTAACTGAAAAATGACCGTGTTCACAGATAGATTGGTGGATAGCATGATGGTACAAGTGAGCTTTGGATTACCTGTGAGGATTTGGACACTGGATTTGTTTGCTTATATTTAGCCCTGCACTTCATGATTCCTCCCAGGAAAGACTGAGAGGTTCTTCATGGTGATGAATACGGGTGAGTCCTAATAATGTTGAAGATATTGGCCTGGTTTCAAAAAAGGATAAAAGAAACAGACACACCAGAACACAGTTGTGTGATTTGTTAAAGTACTCTATAAATTTAGTGTTTAACATAAAAATGCATTACCACCAAGTGCTTTAGGCGTTACTGAAACATTGTTGAAGGGTTGCAGGATTTAGTTGACAGAATACATATTTTGCATATATAATACAGTAATTTAATCTACTAATAAGAAATACAATTGCAAATAAAGCTGCTGCAAACATGGTTCAGCAAATGTCCTTATTGTGTACTTGAGCCTCTTTTGGATATATGCCTAGGAGTGGTATAGCTGGATCTTGAGGAAGCACTATTCCTAGTTGTCTGAGAAAGCGCCAGATGGATTTCCAGAGTGGTTGTACAAGTTGACATTCCTACCAGCAATGGAGGAGGGTTCCCCTTTCTCCACAGCCTCTCCAGCATGTGTTGTCACTTGAGTTTTTTATCTCGGCCATTCTGATGGGTGTAAGGTAAAATCTCAGAGTCATTTGATTTGCATTTCCCTGATGGCTAATGACGCTGAGCATTTCTTTAAGTGTTTCTCAGCCATTCGATATTCCTCTACAGAGAATTCTCTGTTTAGCTCTGGTCCCCATTTTTTAATTGGATTACTTGATTTGCTGCTTTTCAACTTCTTTAGTTCTTTATATATACTGGATATTAGCCCTCTGTCAGATAGAGGGTTGGTGAAGATTCTTTCCCAATCTGTAGGTATTCATTTTGTTTTGATGATGGTGTCCTTTGCTTTGTAGAAGCTTTTCAGTTTTATGAGGTCCCATTTATGGATTGTTGCTCTTAGAGCCTGTGCTGTTGGTGTTCTGTATAGGAAGTTGTCTCCTGTATCAATGAGTTCTAGAGTCTTCCCCACTTTTTCTTCTAACCGATTTAATGTGTCTGGTTTTATGTTGAGGTCTTTGATCCACTTGGACTTTAGTTTTGTGCAGGGTGATAAGTATGGATCTATTTTCATTTTTCTACATGTAGACATCCAGTTAGACCAGCACCATTTGTTGAAGATGCTATCTTTTTCCTTTGTATGGTTTTGGCATCTTTGTCAAAGATCAGGTGTCCATAGGTGTGTGGGTTTATTTTTGGGTCTTCTATTTGGTTCCATTGATCCACCATTCTGTTTCTATGCTAGTACCATGCAGTTTTTATTACTGTTGCTCTATAGTACAGCTTGAGATCAGGGATGGAGATACCGCCAGATCTTTTATTGTAGAGGGTTGTTTTAGCAATTCTAGGTTTCTTGTTATTCCATATGAAGTTGAGAATTTTTCTTTCAAGGTCTGTAAAGAATTGTGTTGCCAGAAGCTGGAAACAACTCAGATGCCCCTCAACTGAAGAATGGATACAGAAATTGTGATACATCTACACAATGGAATATTACTCAACAATGAAAACCAAGGAAATCATGAAATTTCCAGGTAAATGGTAGGAATGGAAAAGGATCATCCTGAGTGAGCTATCCCAGAAGGAGAAAGACACACATGGTATGTACTCACTCATATAAACATATAACATAGGATAAACCTACTACAATCTGTACACCTAAAGAAACTAATCTAGAGGGAGGTCTCTGGCTAAAATGCTCAATCCCCATCCCAAAAGGCAAAGAGGATGGACATCAGAAGAAGAAAACAGGAAACAAGTTACAAGCCTCCCACAGAGGGCCACTGAAAGGCTCTGCCCTGCAGACTATCAATGTAGATGCTGAGACTTATGGCCAAACTTTGGGCAGAATGCAGGGAATCTTATGAAAGAAGTGGGAAATAGTAAGATAAGGAGAGGACAGGAGCTCCATAAGGAGAGCAACAGAACCAAAAAATTTGAACACAGGGGTCTTTCCTGAGACTCATACTCCAACCAAGGACTATTCATGGAGATGGCCTAGAACCGCTGCACAGATGTAGCACATGACAGTTCAGTGTCCAAGTGGGTTCCATAGTAATGGGAACAGGGACTGCTTCTGACATGAATTGATTGGCCTGTTCTATGTTCACCTCCCCCTGAGGGGGGAGCAGCCCTACCAGGCCACAGAGGAAGACAATGCAGCCACTCCTGATGAGACATAACAGACTAGGATCAGAAGGAAGAAAAAGAAACCCTCCCCTACCAGTGGTCTTGGGGAGGGGCATGTGTGGAGAAGGGGAAGGAAGGGAGGGATTTGGAAGGGAGGAGGGAAGAAACTAGAGGGGGGATACAAAGTAAATAAAGTGTAATTAAAAATAAAATAAAATAAAATAATAAAAAAGGTTAAAAAAAAAGAGGACAGGAAAAAAAGAAAGAAATACAATTGCCCATCATGTTCTACACCACTGGTTCTCAATCTTCCTAATGTTGTGACCCTTTAATACAGTTATTCATGTTGTGGTGACCCCAACCATAAAATTATTTTATAACTGTTTTATAGTTATAAAATATTATTATTTTATAGCTATAATTTTGATGTTGTTATGAATAACAATGTAAATATGCTGGATATCTGACATACAACCCCCAGGTTGAGAATCACTGCTCTACACTCTCATGCTCAATGCTATAACAAAACTGAAACCTGCTTACTATTCCTTGGTCAGAGGTGGTAAGAAAAATTTTTAATGCAAATATGCATTAAAGATGCTCTGAATCTTCACCTTTGACATACCAAAGAGCAATAAGTAATTCTGTATGACAAACATAAGAATATTATTTACACTTCAGCTCACATGCCACATAAAGACATCTTGGTCAACAATACCATGTATTCTCAGCAGTTTATACAACCTAATGACATAGTAGCCATCTTAGTTTGTCTATATGCTCTGTGATGTTCATATGATGATGAAACCACCAAAAGATGTGTTTTTCAACTTGTATACCACTTTTAAGAGATGCTTGTTAGAGACGGAAAGGCTGGTCAGTCCTGTGTTGGTACCTACCAGTTGGGTAGCCTGAAACTCAGCCAGCAGAGGTCTCTGTTAGACTCTCCACAGTTTGGTGTTCATCATCTCTTGGGAGTCCTCTCTCATTCAATGTAGCCTGCTTAGTGAATGCATATTTCCATCTAAAGCTTTAAAATATGCAAAAAGGGAAGCCTGACCCAATTGTTGTTAAGTTTTGGTTTAGAAGGCCACCTTCCAAACATAATTTTTATTTAGATAACTCAGCAAGTTTCATGGCCCATGTGATCTAGTGATGAAAAAAATGTCACTCCTCATGTCATCCGCCTGCACAAAATACCAGTGTGCAGTTCTCCGTCTCCAGGAAAACAAACTAAAGCAAACACTCACCTCCTTGCCATCCTTGAGGACAGCTGCTTGCTATGCAATCTTTCACCAGTCCATATTGTGGTCTTGGGAAGAAGAGACGCTTTATTTACTTACTATTTGTTTATTTCTAGTATGCAATACATTCAAGTAAGTCATCATGCTGGCAGATGAAAAATGTCACCATAGCAAGAAGGGAAGTTGTAGATGTATTCAGCAAAGCAAAGCACACTTGCTACCAACTCATTTTTATTTGATGTATTTAAATGGCTTTGCAATCCATGGAAGCAGTTTCCTCAGGAACATACCAGTAAGTCAGTGGTGAACTTTATATTCAAAGGCTGAAGAGCAAAATTTGCTTCTAGTCTCAGGATCCACCATCAAAGGACAGAAAATTGACATCAGGATACCCATGATAGCACTTCTTCCTTTTTCTCTCTGTTGTGATCTTCATTTACTTAACTTCTCCTATCCTGTTTAGTTCTCTCCGACATGAGGATAACAGGATTTGCTCCACAGGATAGAGTATTAAAGAAGATAACACATATGTAAAACCCACCTGAATCATACTTTTGATTCCTTTATTCCTACCTCTTTAGTTCTTCAGGTAATTTTCAGGAGGGCCAAGAATGTGTTTTTCATTTCTAAAGAAATTAAACAGCTGAAAATGAAGCCTGGTGATTTCTCTAATAAGTATGAATTTTTTATTTAGAGGACTCTATAACATATTCATTTCTTCAAACACAGAACATGTGTCCGGGTAGAAGGAACAATGCATGTCTGAGACCCAAGTTCTTTGTGTTTGGTAGCTATATCTCCTCAGCTACCAAACTGCAGCAGAAAAACTTTTCTACCAACAAATAGAAACTATCAGATGTAGAATCCAGATAGTCCCCCCAAACATCACACATAGTCATCAGCGGTTCATTGTCATGTTCACTGAGAGCCTGCTCCACGGATGCCTTCTGCTGAGAGGGAAAAGGCTCTCAAGTCATTGTCCCTGTGCTCAAGGTTACTTTCTAGCCTGCAGCAAACCTTTCTGAATATCTCTAAAGGAAACTGATAAATGTAACATTAGATGGAATTTAAATCCTAAAACAGAATCCAGATAGGAGGGTTCTCTCTGTTGAAGATAATAACAAAAGTGTGGAATGTCCCCAAGAAACTAGTGTAGCATGTAGACATCACTAATAAAAGGAAGCATAAAAGGGCAAAAAAATGAGGAAGAAGAGATGACATTTTACATACTGAGAGAGCAAGAACAGAAGGAGACACATTTTATGGAAGATGGTGAAAAGTTATTTCCTACTTCACTGTGAAAAGAGTACATAGACACTGTGGGTTAAAACATAGATATGCATAAGAGAGGCAAATCCTTTGTTCCCACATACTGATGTGATCTTCATGAATATTTAGAGAGGAAAGGTTAGCTACAGTATACTCCGGTTTAAAACCAGTCCAATCCAGTAAGCAGCCACCTTAGATTTGACCCAGGTTCTTTGTGGTCATTAGTCAGTCTTCCAGAATGTTCTTCACTTCTCCAGTATTTTTTCTTTCCTCTCATGTGGAATCCCCTTACTCTACAACAAAGGATTTTTTATTTTTAATTCAGTATCTTACTTCTATTCAATATTAAAACCAATCTTCGCAACCCATACTCATACTCTAAAGGACTCGAAGCTGTTTTGACTTGCTTTTTCACTGACTTCTCAATTCATCAGGGTAGGAGACAAAATCTTGGCTGAGCTGATCTTTGTTTGTTTGTCTGGAGAGAGTCGTATAGTCCAGGATGAGTTCATATACCCCAGGCTAACCTCAAACTCACTATGTAGCCAAAGATAACCTTAAATTTCTGATCCTTCTTCCACAACCCAAGAGTTGAGAATTCAGGATGTATTACCACACCCATCATATCCCTCCATTTTATGAAGTGAATCCATTTTCCTATTTTTAAGAAGCATATATTTATGAAATATAGTGGAATATAACTATTTTACTTTCAAGGCATACAAATTAACAAATCATTCAATATTTCTATATTGTGGTCACTGAGCTTAAAACTGAGAAATCTTGAGAGAGCTTGTGAATCAGCCTTTTGGAAAAAACAATCTAGGACATTTGTGAAATGTGTCTTTTCTAGGAAAGCAAGTATGAATATTTCTGCATTTGTGACCACTGCCTATTTAAGGATGTCATGATCATGCCAACCTTGGAACTTGCAGTGGTGGAGCAAAAGCTGTCAATATATATATATATATATATATATATATATATATATATATATATATCGCTTAGAAGAAAAAATGGGGAAGAGCCTTGAACTCATTGGCACAGGAGACAACTTCCTGAACAGAACACCAACAGCAGATCAACAATCAATAAATGGGACCTCATGAAACTGAAAAGCTTCTGTAAAGCAAAGGACACTGTCATCAGAACAAACTGACATCCTACAGACTGGGAAAAGATCTTTACCAACCCTACATCAGACAGAGGGCTAATATCCAGAATATATAAAGAACTCAAGAAGTTAAACAGCAACAAATCAAGTAATCTAATTTAAAAATGGGATACAGAAGTAAACAGAATTCTCAACAGAGGACTATCTAATGGCAGAGAAATGCTTACAGATATGCTCAACGTCCTTAGTCATAAGGGAAATGCAAATCAAAACAACCCTAAGATTTTTCCTTACACCCATCAGAATGACTAAAATGAAAAGTTCAAATGCTAGAGAGGTTGTGGAGAAAGGGGGACCCATATCCACTGCTGGTGGGAGTGTAAACTTGAACAACCATTTTGGAAATCAACCTGGCATTTTCTTAGAAAACTAGGAATAGTGCTATCTCAAGATCCAGCTATACCACTCCTGTGCATATATCCAAAAGCTGATCAGCCATACAACAAGGACATTTGCTCAACCATGTTAATAGCAGCTTTATTTGTAAGAGCCAGAATCTGGAAACAACCTAGATGTCCCTCAACTGAAGAATGCATCCAGAAATTGTGGTACAATTACAAAACAGAATACTACTCAGCAATTTAAAACAAGGAAATAATGAAATTAGCAGGCAAATGGATGGAACTAGAAAAGATCATCCTAAGTGAGGTAACCCAGAAGCAGAAAGACACACATGGTATATACTCATTTATAAGTGGATATTAGCCATATAATATAGGATAAACATATTAAAACCTATAGTCCTAAAGAAGCTAAACAACAAGGAAGACCAAAGAGAAGAGGCTTAATCTACATTCAGAAGGGCAAACAGGATCAACATCGGAAGTAGGAAAAGACAGGAAACAGAACAAGAGCCTTCCACAAGGGCCCTCTGAAAGACTCTACTGATCAGGGTATCAAAGCAGATTAGACTCGTAGCTTAACTTTGGGTAGAGTGCAGGGAATCTTGTGGAAGAAGAGGGAAATAGAAAGACCTGGAGGAGAAGGAGCTCCACAAGGGGAGCAATAGAGACAAAGAAATCTGGGCTCAGGGGGCCCTGCAGAGACTGATGAATCAGCCAAGTACTATGCATGGAGAGGACCTAGACCCCTTACTCAGATGTAGCCCATGGGCAGCTCTGACTCCATGTGGGTCCCTAGTAAGGGGAATGGGGATTGTCTCTGACATGGACTCAGTGGCCGGCTCTTTGATCACCCCCCCCCTTGTGAAGTGGCCTAACTAGGCCACAGAGAAAGAGGTTCCAGACAGTCTGATGAGACCTGATTGGCTAGGGTCAGATAGTAGGGGAGTAGGGCCTCCCCTAACAGTGGACTAGGGGAGGAACATAGGGCAGGGAAGAGTTAGAGAGAGTGGGACCAGGAGGAGATGAGGGAGGAGTTACAGCTGGGATACAAAGTGAAAAAAATTGTAATAAATAATATAATGAAAAATTAAAAGTCTAACAGGATATATATGTGCACTACTATTAAACAGAATGTTACTAGGTAAATTACACCACAAACACATTTAGCTACTTAGAATAGTGCTGTGCAGTTCATGCTTTGAATGTAAACAGCATATTTTAAAAATTTAGGAAGGGAAGAAGAAAAGAGTAGTGGCAAATGCCAGAATCCAAATGCCTATATCCTATGATGCATCCTCTGTATAGTCATTCTCTCCATAGACATATATCCTGGGAAAGAACAGCATATGACAGGATGGCTTCTTCATCTTACTGCGGCTTAGTTATTTTTATGCATGTATTTATTTTTGCTTGTTTGTTTTAAACCATCCAGAGCTTTCTAAAAACGACAATTAAACCTTCATAAAAATGTTTAACTGACAAATTATATAACCTGTATTAGAGATCGGCAGAAAGAGTGATACGCATACACACACATGTGCACACACACACACACAATGTCAAGTTATTGATTAGATTTATGAAGAATACCAGAAAAGAATAAGCCAGTGCTATCCGTAGCCAGCTCTCCAGAACTGTCAGGGAGATTGTTGTCGGAACCAAGTTCCCCCATAATAACACAGATTGAATTATGCAATCTGGTAGCTCTGTGAGGAGCTTGGCCATGAAATTGAATGTGTCCAGTGGTTTTTAGAAATTAAAGTCCTTTTACGGATTGTTTTTTTCTAGCATAGCTTCTATGGCCTTATAAAACCCATCGTGTGTTTCCGTGTACATGGCGAGCTCCTGAGATGAAAGTCCAACACTGTCTGAGTAACAGTTCCTTTCCTTGTAAGGAAGACCACATGTTCCCATGGACTTTAAAGACAGGACATGATTTTACTATCGTCACTCTCTGCGGGCCATTTCTATTACTTAAGTGCACACTACGACCCACCCGTGTTTGCGGAACATTTCAGAGTTGTTCAGGGAAAACTGTAAAGGTGTGTGAGGATGCAAACTACTCTAGCCAGAGCCCAGGGGACTGGCCGTTCCTCTTCAGAAGACTGTGTTCTACTGATTTATGTTCTACCAGTATATGCTTCTCTTGTTTCCACAAATGACTCATAGGCACTGTTACGAAAGAGTTTCCATTCTATAGGCACTGGTGCCAGTAGGTGAGTCCCTCACCCCTCCCCCCCGCCCTTCCCCCAAATAACTGCCGTGTTGTAGAGGACAATGCCTGTACAGAAATCCATGTCAGAATGATAAAACTGTCACAGAGCCCTTTAGTTGGAAAGACAGTGTCACCAGCTATTTCAGTACATTTTTTAATAAAAAATTCTTCCACCTTGATCAATCCATGCTCTTCAATTTAGACCGAGATTAATTTTCCAAGACATAGTGTGATACAGTATTAACACTTGAAATCATCTTATAACCACTTGCTTTCGCATATTGCACCACCTTGGAAGCTGCTTCTGTTGACCTTTAGATTAAAAATATGTTGGATTATCATGATTGACACTTTTAAAATGACTCATTCTTGCCAAACACAGCATAACAACTTTTCGACATTCCCTTTTCTTTACAACTGCCTCCACTTTCATTATGTGAGCATGACTGTATCATACGCCACCTCTCCTTGCCTAACACGCTCTCTGTTTTCTTTCCTTTTTTTTTTTTTTTTTTTTTTTTTTTTGTCTTCAGAGTTCAAGAAGATTTACATTTGAAGTTAAATGTTTCAGTGATTGCTCTGTTGGGTTTCATCATACCAGCATGGTTAATCAAAGCAAGTCTGGCCTTGCTACCATGATTCATTGCATGGTTTTGAACTTAATCATTTACAGAGAATGAATATACACATTATCACCAGGGCTGGATTTCTTCAACAGCCTGAGTGACATGGTACTGTAAAGCCTTTGTCAACTCCTTCTTCCAAGAACGCCACAGTTGCTAGCATTTGATCAAATTATTTCATTGATGAGCTTTTGAATACTAAGAGGCAAATAGGGAGCCCTGAGATGGGGCTGTAGAGTGGAGGAAACACTGACTGACCATTTATTGCCACACTAAGTTGATGGGGTCCTTTGATTTGAACAGAGTACTGCTTTTCAGTGTGTGTGATCTTCACACTCCCAATTAACAAGAAACCTTTCTTCACTCTCATTCCTAATCCTGTCATAAATTATTGGCTGTTGGCATCTGGATAGGCTTGGGTTCAACAGACCTTGGGTTTCAGAACAGCCTGGGGGAGTTCTGAGGATTGTTGTTTTTAAACTGAAGAAGCTAATTGTGTAAGTGTTAACATATGTGAGTCAGGCCTAGCAGGCCTTGTTCCTGAGCAGCCAACAATGATGTCCCTGCTAATTCAGGATTCCTGGGAAAGGGTAGGGAAGGGAGAGAGAGAGAAGAAAGGAGAAAAAAAAAATGCATCTACACATTCAACAAGAACTAGAACACACAGGAGCTTGCCCTGGTTTCTGAAACGCAGTTGTTGCTTTTCAGGGCTCTTACCAGAAAAATTCTATCATTTGAAAAGCAAAGGGTCAAAGTTTATAAACTTGTAAGTTATACATTTTTTTTAAATCTTTTGTTGGTGGTGGTTGGTTTTTTGTTTTGTTTTGTTTTGTTGTTTTGTTTGGTTTGGTTTTGAGACTGGGTTTCTCTGCACATCCTTAACTGTCCTGAAACTCAATATGTAGATCAGGCTGGTCTTGAACTCAGAGATCAGCCTGCCTCTGCCTCCAAGTGCTGGCATTAAAGGTGTGCACCATTACTGCCTGGCCAAGTAATACTTTTTAAAAGGTACAAAGTACTCAAACTCAGCACTTTCTAAATACTGTACTATCTGTGCTTTTGAAGTCACTGTAGCTTCATGACTACTGCAGAATGGCATGCTATTTGCATCTCCTGAGTTGTGTAGTTACTCATGCCCTGTTGGCAGAAAATTTTTAACCAAATACTACATTACTGATGTGGGATTCAGGGACTTTGTGATTCAGTATCTGGGAAACAGAAACTAACAGTCTAATAAAATTGTACTTGACTGTTTCTGGTACCTGAACAATTCTTGGTGGGGATACTAAAAAAAAAAAAAAAAAAAAAATGAAGAGTAAAGCAGTGTGTGTGTGTGTGTGTGTGTGTGTGTGTGTGTGTGTGTGTGTGGTCAGTCTGTCTGTCTGTCTGTGTCTGTCTAGGTGTCTGTTGGTGTCTGTGTGTCTATGAGTCTGTGTACATTTAAGCGTTCTACCAGTTTTGTGTCATATTCAAATTTTGTTTAAGGAAAAAATGAGAAGCACACACATGGTGATGCCAGTACATCTTACTGCATTATTTTATTCCCACGTACTCCAAAGTTCTTATATGATAAACCAAAATCCTAACTTTCTGAAACATTTCAGCAGTTTTTTGTCCATTACCATCTGCACCAAGAAATACCTTCAGCTTTACTACTGGTCCTAGTGGCCATTGCTTTCTCGCCAGTTTCTCTGTGATGATATGAAGATTGTTTCCTTGGAACCAACAGTCACAGCAAATACATTTCTCATTCCTTTGTCAACACTCTGGCCTTCTAGGCAGCTTCTGACAAAAAAAAAATCAGCAAGTTTCTGTTCATTCCTGCTTTAGAGAGTGTTTGGTATATTGCAGTTAAATACAAATCATACTCTTTTCAAGAAGGCTTGCTACAAAAATAAAAATAAAACAAACAACAAACAAAATCAGCAACGCTCTGTGGGCAGATACTTCTATGCAAAAGTGATATCAAGGAAAGAACAACTCACTTAACTATAAAAAAATAAAAATAAAAGAACTGAAGACAGCCGATCACATTTTGTTAATTATTAGATTCTCTTTTTTAGCTTCTCTCAATAGAAATGCAGTACATGGCTGATTTCCCCATTCATGTCTTCATTTTCTTCTTCAGTTAAATACAGAATTAAGTGTTGTGCACACAGTAACTGTGTAGAAACACTAACTCATCAGCTAGCACTAAAAGCTCTACAAACTGAACCATTAAGCGACTGCTTCAACCAAAATGGTTGTCCTGTTGACATGTAAATGCAAAGTTAGATCTCATAGGCTGGGCTGTAGTAATCTCACTTAATATCTCAACCCAATACATCAGGATTCTGGTCAGGTGAAGGGAAGCTATGAACGCAGGGGCTGAATACCTGAAGATTTGCCCTCCACCACTGTTTTACAAAAAAATATTCCAATTCACTTACCTTGGGTTGAACTGGAAAAAAAATTTAAATTGTGATTATATGCTATAAACGTTTAGTTTTTAAATAATAATAATAATAATAATAATAATAATAATAATAATAATAATAATGTGTTTTAGTGTTGTATTTCAGTTCACTTAACTGAGCAATTTCCATTCTGGAGTCTGGCTTTAGGCTGCAGGTAAGTTCTGTGACTTTGGCCAAGTTGCTTTGGATTTACGTTCACAACTATGGACAGAGAGAAGTAATACTTCATTGAGAATTTCCCCTGCAGTTCCAGAGAGTGAGACTCCTAGCATTGCTTCTACATGGGGCTCAGAGGTGTCCGGGCCAGGACGTCCTAGTGTATTCCTGGCAGAGTGAAATTGAAAGGAGGCAAAACTTCAGTGAGCATTCTCAGCTCCAGGCTGGATCCCAGCCTCTTGCATCTCCAAAGCACTCATTCTCACTGAACACAGAGGAAAGGAAAGCCTGTATAGATTTATGTGCTGATCTGCATACCGAGCTTTTAAATGTGATTCATTATGTGCCATTTCCTCTACACCAATCCATCTGCTAAGGTTTCCTTCTGCAGTGCAGAAGGAACTTGAAGCCGAAAGGCGGCTTTAACTGAGAAGAGAGGAACAGCTCGAGATGGTTAGCACCACCTGCACTAAGAAAGATTCAAGATGGTATTTGTCAAATATTGGAAGATGTGTGTCTGCTAGCTGAGGGATAACGGGATGTTTTCAGAGTCTGTTTTAAAGTTCTACGGCCAAGAGTAAAAGCTGCATTTGCTTCTCATAACAGTGGTGATCGTTTCTCTTGTGAAATGTTTATCTACTGATGATCTCATATGGCTTCATTTGGATTGTCATCTTGTTTTATTTTCTCTCACCAGGAAAAGCAAACATCTTGGTTCCCATCTCTTTCTATTGTAAGTGCTAAGTGCATGCCACATTGAAACAAAGCCTGAGTGTTTCCAAGGAGCTGGAAAAGTACAGACAGCCAGGTGGGTTCTCTCGGGAATGCTGTGGTGTGGGCATTTGGTCATGAATGCTTGCTGATTCTGAAAGAGGTGGAAGAATAAAACACATAAGGAAGAGCAGGAGGAAATGTGGGGAGAGGATAAGGAGCCACATTATATTCAAGGGTGCAGCAGCTTAGGTGGCTAAAGAAAGCATCGCTCAGACGAACTTGCAGTGTGTCGCAGTGTGTGTCACTCTGCTGCTCCCACACAACATACCTAATCGCTCCATTGAAAGCAGGTGGCCTTCAGCCACAATAAGAAAACGATGCATTATACCTATGTGAGCATTTGACTTTTTAGTGTTTGATGTGTTACCCATACACATTAAAATATAACGTCACAAAGTTCTATTTAGAGCTTGGCAAACAGATTTTGCAACTTTTCTTTTTATTCCAGAAAAGAGCATTTTTGTCATTATAGCAATAAAAGGATGACTTATAAAATAAGAACAATTATATCTATAATATAATCCATGACTACCATAAAAAGTGTTACAATATGCCTTTTGCCATTTTTGTTTATGAGAGTGTGTCACTATGTAGCCCAAACTAGCCTCAAATTTATAATCTTCCTGTTTCTGAGTGCTGGAACTACAAGCCTGTGCCACCATGCCTAGTTTGCCTCTTGCCTATTTCTTTTTATACTGCCTTTTTACATAATTATAATCCTTTACATAATGCTCTAGTTTCATTTCTGTTGCTGTCATAAAATACCCTGACAAAAAGTAACTTGAGATGAAAGGGTTTATTTGTTCCAATCTGGGGATGTTTGAATGAAAATGTTCCCTCTAGGGTTAGATATTTGAATAGTTGGTTTCCAGTTGGTGGTGCTGTTTGGATAGTGTGATGGTTTGGATAAGAGTGGCCCCCATAGGCTCATATATTTGAAAGTGTGGGCACTAGGGCATAGCACTATTTGATTAGAAGGATTAGGTAGGAGGTATGCCCTTGTTAGAGTAGCTGTGGCTGGATTGGAACAAGTGTAGTACTAGTAGGTAGGCTTTGATGTTTCAAAGGCCGGTGCCAGGCCCAAGCTCACCTTCTTTCTGGGTCTTCAGATTAAGATGTAGTTCCCCGCTACTGTTCCAGTTGACATGATGATAATGGACTAAACCTCTGAAACTGTAAGCCAGCCCCTGATTAGATACTCCCTTATATACGAGTTTCCTAGCTGGGCAGTGGTGGCGCATGACTTTAATCCCAGCACTTGGGAGGCAGAGGCAGGCAGATCTCTGTGACTTTGAGGCCAGCCTGGTCTACAGAACTGTATCTCATTCCACCATCATAGATTCTAACACTCTGGAAACTGAAGCCCAAATAAACTCTTTCTTCTATAAGTTACCTTTTGTCACAGGAATAGATAAGTGATTAAAACACAATCTATCACTGAAGAAAAGCCAGGGCAGGAACTCAAGTATCTAGTCAGGAACAGAGAGAAACAAAGGCACCCATGCAGCATGATGCTTCATCTAACTTTCTAGGGAAATGGTGTCTAGAGCATCAATTAATAATCAAGACAACCCCACAGGTAAGTCTGTATCAATTAACAATCAAGACAGTCTTCTGCTGGCATGTCTACAGGCCAACTTGATCTAAATAATTCCTCAACTGAAATGCCTCACAGGTGATTCTGGGTTGTAAAATGTTGGCATCTAAAAATAACCATCACACATCTAAATTTTCTGTCTTACTTATGCTGTAGAGCATTCTATTTTTTATCATTATTGTTTACCATTTTTTAAAAACAAGATTGTGAGGTTAGTTACTGTGTCCCGCATGGCTTCAGAGACTGACCTAACTTGGGGAGGGGGCGCGAAGGGGACTGAAGAGAGGAGAGACACACAAACACTCATACGGAAAAGCTGGGATCAGGTGAGCTGTGTTCATTGTGATGGAGAACACTAACTGCAACAACCCAGAACCTCAACCTGTTTCTTTTATACATATGACCCAAGGAGGAAGATGTATTATAAACAGCCAAATAAGGAGGTAGGTTTATGGCATACAGATGAACAAAGAGTCAAGGGCAGCTAATCTCAATAGAAGGTCTTTTTAGGGGAGCAGTGTCAGATTACAGTCATCCTAGAGGAGGAAACCATGGTTGCTAATTTCAATATACACTGTCAACATTCCCACTCAGAGCAGAGGAAGTCTTTGCAGTCCATCTGAACTTCACCTTAGAGGGCTTTACCACTCCCATGGGTCTAAGGCACTGGGGTCCTTGGCATAGCCATACCAAAAGTCCAACAGTACAGGCTCACTCAGATCTTCCTCTGCTTCCACCAGAGGACCTGAATTTGGATCCCCAGTCCTCATTGGACTGGGGGAGGAGCATAGGAGAAGAAGAGGGAGGGAAGGTAGGATTGTGAGGGGATGGGGAAGGAGGCTACAGCTGGGATACAAAGTGAATAAACTGTAATTAATAAAAATAAAAAAAATCATTAAAAAAAAAAAGCTGAGCACAGCACATGTCTGTAACCCCAGCACAGAAGAGTAGAGACAGGCAAATCCTGCGATCTACCTGGCCAGCTCGTCTAGTCTAGATGGCAAGCTCCAGTTTTTCAAGAGATGTTCTCTCAATAAATAAATAAATAAATAAATAAATAAATAAATAAATAAATAAATAGAAGGCAAAAAAGTAATGAAGAAAGACATCCTGACATCAACCTCTATATCTCCCACACAGATAAACATTCCCACAGGCATATGTCCTTGCACACATCCACACACTCACACATCAAATATACAACACACACATGCATAGACATACAGAGAAATAAAATAAAATAAAGTTTAATGATTACATTGTACTTCCAAGCAGGTTACAACTCATTTATCTTCACACTAATGTCATAGGCCATTAATGTGCTATTAAACACACACACACAAAACAAAGTTTAAAAGTAAATAGATCAGAGTATAGCTACTTGAAAAAAAATAACAATGTTACTTTAAAACTACAACTCTCCTAAAATATTATGGACTGTAAAGTACAAAAGGACAGCATGAGGTGCTCTTTTGGTGCCCTCCAGAGAATATTCTGGAAAAGAACGACTTAACTATTGCCTTTTTTTTTTTTCGATAGCTAAGTAATAAGAACATTTTTCACCAAAACAATAAAGACTGTAAGGCGATGTGAAAGTGGATCTTTTCCATGGTGAGACTCATTTCATGAGGATAAGTTCTTAAAAGTTAAAACAAAATATCACAAGTGGAAGCTTTTGCACGATTTTAAGGTTTTACATCGCTAATACTGCCAAATTTGCTTCCCAGCTGACTCGTTGGTGTATAGATACCCATACAGCAAATACAATATCATACCAGAGTCATTGTGATATTACAGACAATTCCCACTGCTCTTGGATTTTAATGTGAATGAGAAAAGCAATCACTTTCCAGTCAGCAATACTATTTTTACACTATGCTAGGCACAAACTATTAATTGTCCCAAGGTGTATCCCTGTGAGATTTAAGGATCTTGTGAGCCTCAGTAAATGCTACGTCTTGGGTTTCATTTAAGTGTGTTCCCAAGGTATCATGTACTGAAAGGTTGGCACCCAGTGTGACAGTGTTGAGGTGGTAATTAGAGGACGTGCCTTCCTGAGTTAGTGCTGGTCTTGCATAGTGAGTTAGTTCTCAAGAAGATAGATTGCTACAAAGCAAGCATATCCTGTGAATTTGCTCTCTTGTTCTAGAATCTGTTCCATGTCTTTTTCTCTGCCAGATTTTGAGACAGCCAGCAAGCCCTGACCAGGGTACCAGCACCCTTTGCTTTTAAGTTGCCCAGCCGTAGGAATTTGGGTATAGCAAGCCAAAATTAACTAAGGTTGGAAGACAACTTTTGAGTATCATTTAATTCAGATTATAGACTAAATTACTTTTGACTATCATTTATTCAGCTTATAGACTGAGGTTATTTTCTACTGGTCACAAAGAAGCTGAAGATTGCGCTGGTTCTATCTAGGTTAAAATACCTAGATGGAAAAAGACACATGGTATATATCAGTAAATGTTTACAGACTTGAACACGATAAAATGCATGAATTCATATAGTTATAATGTTTCTTCTAACCACCTATTTAGAATCAGTCCTCTTTCTTTCCCCCATCATCCTTTACCATAGTGCTGACTACAGAACTCTTAGCCAACACTGAAGAACGGTGATCAAGGTGTGCCACAGACTTTTAATGGGCTTGACAGAAACTTGAAGTATTTGGGAATGCTGGTGGAAGGAACGGTAGAAGAGGCAGGCCTTGGGAGCTAAAGTCCTTTTAGAACTCTGACCTTTTGATCTTCTCTGGACCTGAAAGAATGCAACAAACAAATATCCCCTCTTGGATGCTCCAGGAGCTCAAATAGACAGAAAAGCACTCTGAAAAGTCAGCGCCATGCTGAAGAAGGGAAGCCTAATTGCCAATGCTTACCCCGCTGTCACAGTGGCCATCTCGGCCAGTGGGCAAGGCTAGAAGATGAAGTGGGACAGTTAGGGGTAAAGCAGGGCATCGTATTCATTTTATCCCTTGTGGATCAAGACTGGAGATAATACCAATATTTTATGAAAAACAAAGGTCTCTCCACTTGCTAGGTTTCCATACTTTTCAGAAGTTGTTAGAAGCAACAAACCTCAGAGTAATTTTCTTGTTGACTACTAGGCTTAAACAGTATCACTTTTATCCTAGACTTTTTGGTAATACTATTTTTATTGGGTTTTAATCAACATGATTTTGAGAAATGCTTTGAAGTTTAATTTAAAGGCAACATGAACAAAGGTGAGGGGGAATAACAGCACTGTGGTAGACCCAATAATAACTAAATGACAAAGTAGAGGTAATTATATATATTTAGAGTAGACACATAACTTTCATGAGACCTACATACAAAAGCCTTTGGAATTTCCAAATCTGTGAGTCCAGAAGCAGGACCATGGCTGAGAGCCCCTGGCTCCTGGATATCACTGAATTACCTGCATACAGATATACTCTCTGCTTCCCAAACTCCCAGTTATTATCCAAGAACCACCATTTATTTTCTAGTTTTGCTGAGGTGTAACTCATATATAAGAGCTTCACGTATTTATTACATTTAACTTGAGAGGTGTGGGCATGTCCATACATCCATAATAACACTCATTATCACCACAGTCAAAGGAGAAAAAAAAAAAAAAGCATGTCTTTCATTTCTAAAAGTTTGCTGTACCCATTTTTAAAGTAGCTTTCGGGAGTAACAACAATTATAAGATTTACCCTCTGAACAAAATTTTAAGAACATGTTACCATATTACTAACCAAAGCATTGTGTAGTACAGCAGGCATTGACGCTTCTCAGCGGACATGCTGGCTGTAGACCCATGAAGCCACTGCCCTTTCAAACTGCCCCACTCTTACGTTTGCCACTCTATTCCCTCTTCTTTCCTTCCATCCCTCTCTACCCCCCCACCTCCCTCCCTGTCTTTTTCTCTCCATCCCTTCTTCCCTTCCACTAAGCTCTGACAGCTCTAAGTGACAACATGTAAATATTTACTGCGTGTCTTACGCTCCTCGCTCCCACACCAGCACTATCGCTTGGCTTTTGAGGCAAAGGGATGCTTTACAGAGAAATTAAATGGATTTGCTTGCTTTGTCTCGCTCGTTCCATGACAACGAACTCTAATGTTTCCATCTACGTGGAAAACCCGAAGGAAAGCGCACACTCCAGCTTCTCCCAGCATTTACCCCACAGCATGTCAGGACACTGCACACCTGGGCGGTGGAGGAGGGCGGTTCATTTAATGTGCAGAAGCCACTGATGCCTCTCAGCATCTGGCAGCACACAGCATCTCTGATAACAAACAACACGTGACCTTAGATCTCAACAGGACAAAGCAGGGAAAGACATAACTCAGGGAGAATTAGAATAATACGAAACTCAGGAACAGTCAGTCTCTTGTCCTTTCTTATCTTTTTCAGCCTTTCCCGTCTACAAACTCTATTCCCTTTTTCTGCACTATTTCACACATTAAGTTTAGTGGACAGGATCTATCATCCATAGAGAAAACTTGCAGTCTAAAACTATATGCTCAGTTCAGAAGAGTGGCAGAAAACCCGTATGCTTATACTCCCTAAGCCTTATTGATTAATTGGGAAAACAACAACAACAAAAAAAACCCCACACATTTTAATCTCTTTCTCACCCCTTCTCCCTCTCCCTCTTTTTCTTTCTCTGTACTACCCTGTCAATTCATTTAAGCATAAGCAGAAAAAGTTTTTTCTGTTTCTTCAAGCTGCAGGATTATGCATAATGAAGACAACATGAGATAGGAAGACTGCATGGCCAGCTGGTTTGCTGACTCCCTAACTAGGTTCCTTTTCACACTAGCTCTGCAGTTGAACAGTTGAAATAGCTGGTGATAGCAATGAATAGTAGAGGTAGGGCAGTTGGAAACATTGAGGCACATTGAGTCAGAGAAATGGGAAAAGTGGTTTATTTAAAAATGGAAGAATGAGCCATACACTAGGGAAGAATAATTCCAGCACTAAGGGAGGCAGAGGAGGGTGGATCTCCGTGAGCTCAAGGCAAGCCTGCTCTATAAAGTGAGTCCAGGACAGCTAAGGCTACACAAAGGAACCCTGTCTCAAAAAACAAAAAACAAACAAAAAAAAAGGGAAGAATGCTCCTGAATGGGAACAAAATATGCTCATGGTGCCCATTTGGGATATACCTGGTACATCTATTTCCAATTTGAAGGCAAGAATAGAAGAGTAGATACGTGTCATTTTTTTTTCACAACAGAACCTACATTTCCCTCGTAAAACCATTTTTCTTATACATTTTGTCCATGTGGAACAATTCCATAGAGCTAGGAACAAAGCACATGTCCTGCCCACAATGTCCTCAATTCCTCTAGGACTCTGCGTGGCCGAGCACAAAACACAAGCATAAGGGCAGCTCAACAGTGTGAGTTTGATGGAACCAACTACAAAGAGGCTGTTTTCATTCCTACCAGACTTGAAGCTATGAGATAATTAGCCTGAGCTGACAAAAAACAACAACAAAAAAAAAAAACTGAAACACAAAAAAGAAACCAATACAGTAAGCTGCAGAGATGGAATTATGGGCAAGAATACCCGCTAGACAAGCATTAGGACCTGAGTTTGGATCTCCCCCACTCAAAAAAAATCTGGGTGTGGAGACATGTACCTGTAACCCCAACACTGGAGTTGGGAGTAGGGAATAGAAACAGGAATATCCCAGAGGCTCACTGGCCAGTCAACCAACCTAGCTGAACTGGTGAGCCCCAGGTTCAATAGGAGAGCCTGTCTCAAGGAATACGATGGGGTGTTATAAAGCAGGACACCCACTGTCCACCTCTGGTCTCTGCACACACACACACACACACACACACACACACACACACACACACAATCAACATTTACAGTTATGAACACTGAGAGGTGGAAAGGACAAGCAGATCCTAAGGGAATCATTTGATCATGCCTAAATTCTAGATTTTTATTCATTACATGAGACAATACATTTCATCACTGCCACCTTTTTACAACAGAAAGTACCTTAGTAAATGAAGACATCAACCCTGGACTTGTCACCTCAATCTATTCCTAAATAAAACAATCTTCTTAATTCTGGATATTTAGTGCAGTCCTCATTTTCCTTCCCAAATTATACACTTTTGATCTCATTTGTCCAGCTTCTCTGTTTGCATTGCCAGCATTTCCTGTTTGTCATGGATAAAATGTCATGGTGAAGTGAGGTTACAAACAGGATTATAAGTGAACCATCTTCATGTGAAAAAATGATTTCCACACTTACCTGACCAAATCCTTGGAAAGTCTCACCTTAAATGAATACAAGTCCATAGAAATGACTAAAAATTTCAACAGAATTTTGTCAATAGACCCTACCTTTGATTAGTGCTTTGTTGATTTTCACATGTAGCCATGGTACATTGGTCGACTCCAGTCCTCCTGTGGATACCAAAATCTAGGGACGCCCAAGTCCTTTTTATAAGATAGTACGCCTTTTCCATGTAGTTATGCATGTCTCCCCATGCTTTGAATCATCTCTAGGTGACTTCTAGTACCAAATGGGATGTAAATATTATGGTTTTGCTATGATCTATTGTTTAAAGAATGATGATATGAAGAAAAGCTTGTGATAGGTCATACAGCACATTCTTGCCATTATTGAGCCAAGATGGATTGAATCAAACAAAATCAGACTCCACAGAAACAGAAGTAGATAGTGCTTTCTGAATTATATCACTTGAGCCTTCACCTATAATGTAGACTTTATTTTTCTATTTTGGAGAGGAGAAATCTGAGACATAGCTGGACTTACTCAGCAAGATACCAAGGACCATGAAGCTAATAGGAAGAGGCAGTACAGACAGTCAGATGGAATCCTAGATGCTATAGCCTTTACTACTCTCTCTCATGTCACAAGAGCACTCATTCAGTGCTAAATCTCTTTGTAGCAAGTTTCCTTAGCAGTCAAATGGTGAAGCTAGTCACTCTTATGCATCTTTCCAAGGACATCCATCCATAAAGCAATCCCTTGATGGCATTGACAGGGAATCATTTTAATATTTAAAAGTTTGCAGATGTTTGCCTGCAAATAGATGGAACTAGAGAAGATTATTCTGAGTGAGTTATCCCTGAAGCAGAGAGCTATGCATGGTATATACTTCACTTATAAGTAGATATTAGCCATATTATAAAGGATAAACATACTAAAATATACAGACCTAAAGAAGCTAAATGACAAGGAGGGCCCTAGGGAAGATGCTTAGTTCTCATTCAGAAGGGGAAACAAGATAGACACCAGAAGTGGTAGAAGAGAGGAAACAGGACTGGATCCTACCATAGATGTCCTCTAATAGACACCAACCAGCAGGGGATTGAAGCACATGCAGAGACTCACAGCCAAACTGGACAAAGTGCAGGGAGTCTTATGGAAGAAGGGAAGATAAAAGGACCCAGATGGGACAGAAGCCACACAAAGAGACAAAGAAAGAAAGAAAGGAAGAAAGGAAGGAAGGAAGGAAGGAAGGAAGGAAGGAAGGAAGGAAGGAAGGAAGAAAGAAAGAAAGAAAGAAAGAAAGAAAGAAAGAAAGAAAGAAAGAAAGAAAGAAAGAAAGAAAACCCAGGGTGGGCTGCAGAGACTGATGCATCAACTAAAAACCATACATAGAGAGGACCTAGAATCCCAGCTTAGGTGTAGCCCATAGGCAACTCAGTCTCCATGTGTATTCTCTTGAAAGAGGAGAAGAGACGGTCTCTGACATGAACTTGGTTGCCTGCTCCTTGATCACTTCTCCCTGGTGGGGCAACTTAGCCAGCCCACAGAGGAAGAGGATCCAGGCAGTCCTGACAGGATCTGACAGGCTAGGGTCAGATAGTAGGGAAAGAGGACTTCCCCTGTCAGTGGACTAGGGAAAAGGAACAGGGGAGGAAGAGGGAGGGATGGTGGGACCAGGAGGAGATGAATACAAAGTAAATAAATTGTAAATAATATATATATATTTCATCTATATATAAAGTTTGCAGATGAAAATATACCAGAGACAGGTGCAGTGACTCCCAGTTCCCAAGTCTGTTTTTTACTACTGCAAATAGAAGATGGAATGGAGCGGAGTGATAGCAATGATTATCAGGGTCCCTGCTTTGTGCATTAAGCTGGCCCTTCATATCCACCTACCTCTACCTCAAACAATTTGCTATTGCCTCTTTAGATCCAAATTTTTCATGATTACCAACTGGCAATGAATGTAAATGTTTCGGAAAGAGGCACATAATGGGAAAAAAAAAAAAACGCGACTAGCTAAAAGGCTGATTAAAAATTCTGAGTAATACAGAAGGTCATTCTCCTTTTCTTCTTCATAGGACTGTGTGTTTGTGCTTGGCAGGCATACACACTGTGGCCATTCTCCCTACTCTGGGGCAGCAACCAATGGGTTTGGTGTGACTAAGAAAGAAAATGCTTAGAGCCAAGCTCTTGGTGGCCTGCTTAACCTTTTGGCTGAGTCCAGTTGCCCCGCTGACTCCTAAATGGACTCAAGAGAAGCCAGGGAGCTTTGTGCATATGCAGGACTTTCCTCACAGGGGAAAATAAAAAAGGCCTCCGAGACTCAAAGAAAATTAGGTTCCTCAGCAGCAAACTGCCCTTTAGGGAAAAAGAGAGAGAGAGAGAGAAATTCCACAGGAGAGAAGGGAAAAAGAAGCAATAAATTTCAAACAGTTCCCCCCAATTATAATCAAAACAGGGGCCGTGAACGGCGGCAGAGAGTTTTAGATACTTGCTTGCCTGGTGGTCATCTTGCAAGCCATGTCCGCTGGATGCGTTTATTTTTCTTTGACTGCCGCGGGATCTTGGGAACATCTTGAGTATGCAGGGCAGCTCTTGCATGTTTGCACGGTTCCAGCTTGTTGCAGTTGCTGACCTGGACGGATCGTGCACTGCTTTGATCACTTAAAAAATGAAAGCTGTTTTTATTGCAAATTGTACTGGAATGATTTCAGAACTAAACAAACCACAAGGGCATGTTCTATTTATTCTTTATTACTCGCACTTTTGAAGGAACACAAAGGCTCTCCTTGACTCACGCCCTCAACGACAAATGGTTAGAACATTCTTTTTAAACAATCCCTCTCTTTTCACGTGGGAGGGGAAAGCCTGGTGAGGGCGCTTCTGAAAATGGGTCAATAGGATGGCATTTTCCATATGTAAAGGACATCGAGAGTGACTTCCCTATGCCCTTGCCTGGATCTGAGCTATAAACTTGGGAGCATCTGTCTGAAATCTCGCATTGTCTAGTCATGAATCATTGGGCACAATAGCAAAACTGTTTTCACTTACCTGTAAAATGGAGGTATAGGCCTGGTCTCACTTAATATCGGTGTTAAAGGGAAACGCGGGTATGACTTTTATATGTGGTGTTATTTTCAACTTATAAATGAGGAAACCAGGCTCTAAGAAAATAAAATGCCTGTCACAGGCTGACATGTGATAAGGTGCAGAGATCAGCCCTGCTAAGGTCTAACGTTCACTTCTTTCTCTTTTCTTCATTGGAAAGAAACATAGAAGGGAGAATGTTATCACCTTGAGTCCCTAAGACCCTTAAAAAAGGAGCAGCACAGTCCTCCTTATAAAAACATTCCAAAGCTGTCATTTTCTCTCTCTCATTTTTTATTAAAACATCCCCTAATTAACAGATACTATCAGGACAATAAATTGAGAGGCCATGGCTTTAAAAGCACTATTTGCATAATGAGGTATCTGTGGCTAGAGCTGCCTCCTTTGGTCTTTTTGATCAACAGTAGTGATAGCCATATCTCCTCCATGCTATAGTCAATAGGTTATTAAAAGGCACCAAATACCCTAACAGCCTTGTACTTTTGATTTTCTGCCATATTCTCCAAGTTAATGAGGAAGAGGGTCAAGGGAATTTATTCCTGTGCTTCAGGAAATCCACAAACAATATTAAAAGAGAAGTTGGTGGCAGATTAAGAAACTTTTAATAACCTTGTGCAAACCTTCCAGACACTCATTACTCAGTACAGGTGACTGAAATATGCAATCTCACAATATGCTATGGGAGTTACAGGAGAGCCAGAGGCTGAAGGGGGAGGAGGACTGGGGGGGTGGGGAAAGGACAGACCAAGGAGGTCAGTGAAAGAGCCAGCTCTACTTGTAAAAAAAAATTACTGTATTTTCACTAAGATAATTACATGAAGAGGAATTTTAGAAACCTTGGAAGGCTGCAACATAGTGCCTTGAAAGCTCCTAACCAGAGACCATTGGTGACTCATGTGTTTCTCTCTCTCTCTCTCTCTCTCTCTCTCTCTCTCTCTCGCCTCTTCTTCTTCTTCCTCTTCTTCCCCTATCACTTCTTCTCTCAAGTACTTTCTTGGCTTCTTGACCACTTACAGTCTAAAATTTGAACATTTCAGGACAGTTTCTGATTCCTTATTAAACATGTCTTTATTATCTATTTGTGATTTCTCAGCAGGAAGTGTGAGTTTGCTCACAGACAGGGATTATTGGTTTCATTCCACATCTAGCCGTAGCTCTTTCTGGGAACTCGTGCCTTCCACATAATAGTTCAACACAGGCTGTATCGAGAATTATAACTAGTGATGGAGATACAGCCCTGGGCAAGGGTCTGGGTTCAATATTTATCAATATAGAGGAGGATCACAACTGATAGATACAGGTAGCAATCTGAGACTCAAAATACTTGAGACTTAACCCATAGTCACTCAAATATTAAGTGAGGTTTAGAATGTTTGAGCAAACTCTGAATCTAAGGCTGCATCCTGGCATCTGTTTCCTCTTCATAAAGATCATTCTTGTTGCCATCTTTGCCCTTTTTTTCCCCTACTCAGTTTTTTGAAATGGTCAAATACACTAATAGTCATTAATGATTCGTAAATTCCATGTAACTATAAGCAAATGTGCTTCGGAGGCTAAAATAAGGTCACATATCAGTTACTGTTCTTTCTGCTATACAAACACTGGAGGGAACAAGCTTAAAAGCAGAAAGACTTGTTACGAATCATTGTTTCAGGGGGTTCCATGATGGTTACTTGGCCCCATGAGCTTGGGAAGTATATGGTGGCAGCAGGAGCCTGTCACAGAAGAGAACTGTTCAACTCCTGGCAGACAGATGGGACACAGAAAGGGCATTTTACATTCAAACCATAACAGCAAGTTATAGTGGCAGAAAGCACACAGTCATGAACAGAGCAAAAATATCACCACCTAAAATATAGCCAGGATCATAGGGACGTGATCACCTGGAGCATCATCACGTGGTAAACCAGAAGTAGGAATTATTTTCTATAAAGGACCAGAAAGTAAATATTACAGATTTTGTGACCCACTTATTTTATTTCACAAGTTCAACTCTGCAGTAGAAGCAGCCTTTAGCAATCCATAAATAAACGAGTATGGCTGCCTTCCAATAAAACCTTCTTTGTGAACATGGACATTTGAATTTCATATCATTTTCATGTTTATAAAACATTTTCTTTAGGTTTTTTTTTATTTTAATCATTTAAAGATGCTTTGAAAGACAGTTTTGAATTTCAGGGGATCCCCAAGCAGATGCCATTTGGCCCAAGGACATAATTCACAAATCTCTGATATAGAACAAACAAAATGATAAAATGGCTGACTTGTGCAAATACTATTTGATAGGAAATATAATGTCACTAAAGTTCATTATGAATAAGATTACAAAACTATATTAGAGTCAAGCTGTGGTGGCGCATGCTTTTAATCTTAGCACTCAGGAGGCAGAGGCAGATGGATCTCTGTGAATTAGAGGCCAGCCTTGTCTACAGAATGAGTTCCAGGAAAGCCAAAGCTACACACACACGCACACACACACACACACACACACACACAAAATGTTAGTTTCGGTGCTTTGGCTCACAAAGAATCTCAATGAACTATAAAGACATTTGCAATGTATTTAACAGGATAGCTTAATGTAGAGACACCACATCAGGCTTCATTTAGAAACTTAAAATGTAAATGCCGCTGGAGACCCATCTTTCCATCTACGCTCAGTACATGGACTTTCATATTTATGCACATCCTGAAGACTATAGCCACAGGTCTAAGCTCTGTTTCCTCACTGAGCATTGTCACCTAGAAGACAGAGAAGACTCTTTATCAACTCACTGTCTGCCATATTAGTTTCTTTTGTCAGAAAGCAAATGCTTTCTTAGAAGTCTTGCTTCAGATAAACTCTCTTTTAAAAGTGACTGATGTGGCCACATCTTTGCATTGAAAATAAATACAGTTATCTCTGGTTGACTCAGATCAGTCATGAGTTGACCCAAACAAAACTGGAATTCCAGAAACAGGATGGAAGCAATAGCTTTTGCCATAGTGACTGACAGGATCTGCCTTAAAGGAACAACGCATTATAGGAACTAGAACCAGAGGCCAAGTGCAGGTAAGATGACGGTTTACGTTCTCATAAGTTCCTTTACCAATAGAGGGGAGAACTTTAATGGTTCTATCTTGTAAATAGACAAAAAAACAAAAGCAGGATCTAAGTCTATTTGTGTCTTACTCATTATGGCACCCCTGCCTGTCCTGTATCTGTAGTTCTTGGGGCATAGTGAATACTTAAGAAAAGGAAACATTAAGACTTACAGGTAGTATTAAACAAATCTTCCAGTTAGCAAATGAAGGAGAGTAAAAGAAAACAAGGAGAGAAAAACAGAAAGGAAATAAGAATGGGGACAGTTTATGAATTGTGTGTCACAGGAAACCTTCAGATTTCCCTAGAAGGTGAGTTCCAATCCTCCTGGGAGCAACACCTGCCGTAGGCCCAGGTCACCGGGGATTGTTGTATTCACTGGGGCATGGAAAGATTGCATGCAGCGTTTTGCATCATACTAAGTTAACAGTAACTAAATAGCACTGTCCAACTATAAATAATGATAGAATATCTGAATACACTAAAAAAATTCCTATAAAAAAATGAGAAGGGAGGCTCATATTTGAAATACTTCATCAATCAGCAGTTTGGGGATCAGAAGACAGAGATAGCTCCAATAATAAAGTGATTGCCTTGCCTGAGGATGTGAACTTGATCTCCAGAAACCACACTAAAAGAAAACATGGGCACCATGGCATGTGTTTATAATCCCAGAGCTGGGGAGGCCAGCCAGCCTAGCCTACTTGGTAGGTTCTACACCAGTAAGAGATCTTGCCTCAAAACAAAACATGACACAGGATAAAAAGAAAGACAAGAAAGAAGGAAAGAAGGAAAGAAAGAAAAAAAGGAAGGAAGGAAGGAAGGAAGGAAGGAAGGAAGGAAGGAAGGAAGGAAGGAAGGAAGGAAGGAAGAAAAGAAAGACAGGTGGGTGGCACCTGAGAAATCACATCAGTTGTTCCCTCGTCTCCATATTCACACACACACATAGGCAAATGCACTTCAATATGCACACACAATAGCAGCTCGGAGCTGGGTTCCCAACTATCAAAACTGAGAGCTTTTATTTTCTGTCCCTTGTTTTATGAGATATATGTGTAAGAGTGTATTACCGTCTCCTCTCCCTAGTAAACTGTGGCCTTGAACTCTGCACTGGTGCCAACACCCAATGAGTAAGGTAGGGGAAGCTGTGTCAGGAGCAATAAAGAGAACTATGAATGTCTTTTGTTTCTAATTCTTGAGATCATGTGTTATGAGTTCAATGCTGTCATCAAATAAAATGTTTAACAGTTACATCATTAATAATATGCTCATTATTTGTCATGCTGCATGGTAAAGAGACAAACAGAGCTCATGTACATGGCTATAATTATTGTTAATCATGTAGGAAAGCACATATTTGATAATTTGTTTTTATTACTTTAATGCTTTTGTAGCCATGTCAATGCTCATTACCTTTCCTAATATCTTGTACAGTTTCGTTTCTTTACTCATGTGGACTCAGGTACATGAACACAGTTCGTAAAAGAATTGCAGGCTCATGACAGACCAGTTTCTGAGGTCTGCCTTTGTCTCACCCTCTTAGCCTCTTTGTTTCACTCACCTTTTGCCTTCTTGTTTATTTCTGCTGCTCTTTCCATTTCTTCCCATGTCCCATTACCTCATTGTACTAGTTGCCTGGGGAGATGCATTGAGAACATTTGTTAGCAATGTCTACTGTGGGCCCTGGATATAAAGGGAGTTGGCAGTTGTCTGAAGGTATTGCTTGACTTTCCTTAGAACTACAGAACATCAGCTTGCCCCAATCAGTGTTCTGTGGCTGAGAAGAGACACCATGACCACAACACTTTTTTTTTCTATTTAATTATTTTTATTTCTGATTTCTTTCTTTCAATTATTTTTTTATTTTTATTTTTATTAATTATCGTTTACTCACTTTGTATCCCCCCTGTAGCTCCCTCCCTCCTCCCCTCCCAATCCCATCCTCCCTCCCCTTTCCCCACCCATGCCCCTCCACATGTCCACTGATAGGGGAAGTCTTCTTTTCCTTCCTTCTGATCCTAGTCTATCAGGTCTCATCAAGAGTGGCTGCATTGTTCTCCTCTGTGGCCTGGTAAGGCTGCTCCCCCCTCAGGTGGAGGTGATCAAAGAGCAGGCCAATCAGTTCATGTCAGAGACAATCCCTGTTCCCATTACTATGGAACCTATTTGGACACTGAGCTGCCATGGGCTACATCTGTGCAGGGGTTCTAGGTTATCTTCATGAATAGTCCTTGGTTGGAATATCAATCTCAGAAAAGACTCCCGTGCCCAGATTTTTTGGCTCTGTTGCTCTCCTTGTGGAGCTACTGTCCTCTCCAGGTCTTTCTATCTCCCCCTTCTTTTATAAGATTCCCTGCACTCTGCCCAAAGTTTAGCTATAAGTCTCAGCATCTGCTCTGATACCCTGCAGGGTAGAGCTCTTCAGAGGCCCTCTGCGGAACACTTTTAAAAGAACGCATTTAATTGGGGATTCCCTACATTTTCAGAGGTTTAGCCCATTATCATTATCACATGAAGCATGGAGACACATAGGCAGACTCTGGTGCTGGAGAAGTAGCTGAGAGCTACATCCGGATCCTCAGGCAACAGGAAGAGAAAGTCCCTGGGCCTGGCTTGGGCTTTTAAAATCTTAAAGCCCCCCCCCAGCCCTGAATGATACATTTCCTCCAACAAGGCCATCTTTCTCAAGTAGTGCCCCTCCCTGGTAACTAAGCATTCCAATATATGAACTTATAGCTATTCTTATTCAAACCACCACACTGCCCTTAGTGTCACAGCCACTAAGGGACTTCAGATAGCAAGAAGGGCCTGTAATATCAATAGTTCTTGCCAACAAGACATCTTTTCAGGCTGGGGAGGTGGGAAAGAGAAGGAGAAAGGAACAAAAGATGGATTGAAATCAAATATGGACAGAGAGCACAAACAATGGGAAAAAAAAGAGGACTTGAGGGAAAAAAGCAATCAAGGAAACAAATGGGAAACCATTGAGCTAAAGGAACTCTTGTCAGTTATGACATTTGGTATCCAGTGAAACCAACTACCTATGCCCAAGATGTGAATGGGAGCAAAACTTAAAATATGCAAAAGAAAAAATACCCACATACATGCGTGGATATATACAGACACCGTCATACAAACACATAAACACACACACACACACACACACACACACACATACATATATACATACAGTCTTATCTTTTGACACTATTCACATTCCCGAAGCTTGGATCTTCACACTTCTCTAAAGTTTTGTCCTTCCCCAGAATCGCCATCATCCTAAGATATTAGCTGTATAGCCCCCAATGGAAAATTGGGCAGTTTGTTGATCAGTGTGTTGTGCAGGCCTAGAGATGTACTTATGTTTAGGAATTTGTTGCTCAGAGAGCAGACTGAGCAGCAGGTTACAAATAGTGGCTTAGGCATCTGTGATTGAGGGCTGGGGGTAACCACAGTGGCACACAGCTTCCAGACAATGCTGCTCCTGGTTGGAGGTAAGGGAGTGATAATTTATTGGTGGGAACAGGAAGTGCAGACAATGCTCAGTGAGGCTAAACAGCATACAAAAAAGTCCATGGGCAAATCTATTGGCAGGACTGTGTGCAGGTTAAAGTCTTCCTCTAAGAATCAATCCTACCTGTTGTAGCAATTTACTTGAGGTCACCTTAAGGGCTACCTCCCCTACCTTCTTCCCATTCTTGCACAAATACATTGTTCATTGACTCTGGGATTTTCAAAATAGAACCTAAAGGTTTTTTCCTAGAATTCACTATATACTTCATGGGCATATAATTGAGAGATGACCCAGCACCCAATCAGGCAGCTCACAACCACCTGTAATTGCACTCCAAGGAGTCTGATACCATCTTCTGAACTTCAAGGGTACATGCTTTCATAATGTACATACCACAAACAGACACACACAGATACATATGTCTTTAAAAATCTTAAAAAAAGAAAAATAAAACCAAAGAATTTGCCCTTAGAAAGTTGTGGATGGAGTCGGAGGGCCAGGTGAGGAGGAGGAGGTAGGGGGAACTGTGGTCAGGCTGTAGAGTTAATAAATTAGCTAGTAAATTAGCTAATTAATTAATGATAAATATTTTTTAAATGTCTTGAAAGAAAAAAAAAAGTTGTCCTCTTTAGACAAACTCTCCATAAAGGAATCTCTGTGATGAGAAAGATAAAAGTCTATGGTCCACTGTAGTCCAGAAACATTTTTAATGTCTCATGTCTTAAAGCATGGAAGACTGTGTCCCCCTTCCTTCCAGGAAACCTATGGCAATGTTGGAAACATTTTGTTTGTACCAACTGAAATCGTGCCCAGAGGAGAAAAAGGCCAGAGTGGCACTTACCACCCTGTCATGCTCAGTAGGGCCTGATCAACAAAGAACATGGTCTCACAATGTAAGAGCTTCTACTTTATAATGACATCCCACAAACTTTTTATCCCACTCATTGTCAGATGTAATATGCTTTATGTATCTTTCTCTCCACTGAGTACAACAGACACTATTTTAAAAATGCCACATTTACTGGGTGCTCTGGCTTGAGATGTGGCCCCAGCTCTGTTCCATGCTTTGGAAAGGAAGGTCCATCTTTTTCTTCCTTTTGATTCACTCTCTCTACTCATGGATGCAATCTTCCACGGAAACATCCCAGGAGCTCGCAATGGAGGGCTAGGAAGAATTATCAAAGAAAATTCAGAGCCATTATCAAGTTTGTGTTTCAGAAGATTGATAAATACTTCTTCAAAAAGTACATCATGTAAAATTTGAGATGGTTAACATCTAAAATTTGAATTTAAATTGGATTTTTTTATGGAGGGGAGTGGTGTTGAGACATGACCTCTCTGTGTAGCTCTGTCTGTCCTGGACTTGCTATGTAGACAAGGATGGCCTCAAACTCACAGAGCTCTTCCTGCCTCTGCCTCCAAAGTGTTGGAATTTAAAGATGTATGTCACCATGCCAGGGTGGAATATTAAATTTAAATATAAGTATATCCTGTATAATACTTGAAAAAACAGTTAAACCCAAAGTTATTCTTGAAACTGAAATTAATTTTAATTAGGTACCCTATAGTTTGTCTAGAAATTCTCTACTTTAAATGTTCATTATCTCCTCTCAAGTTCTATGACATCATAACTTATATTATATATTCTACACTTATTTTAATAACTACATATGATAATTTTCTATCCATGAGTATGGTTTTTTTTTTTTTTTTTTTTTTTTTTTTTTTTAGCAAACCAAGTGAAATCTAGTTGGGAATGTGTGTGGACCCCATAGCTTTGAGGAGTGACTTTTACCAAGAGAAAAATATCCTAAACATTTTAAGAACCCAATCAATATTTGGTGTTTCATATCGCTTTTGTGCTACACTGGGAAACCAGAAGCTCTGTCAGGCCCAACAGGTGTCCCTAAACCATGATGATGAGAAACACTGATGATGGAAACCGACGATGAAGAGGCATTACCCCTAACACAAAACCCAAACATACTGACTTGTCTGTCGTGTGAAAAGAGGCTGAAGAATAACAGCCTTACATAGAGTCTCCACAGCCACAGATCCACACTTTTTTAATAGCTCCCTCTCCCTTCCCCTCCATCCCCATGTTCCAAGTGGTTGCTGGATCTAGACCTGGCCTCTTGTCCACTTTCCATAAACAAAGAGAGCAAAAGAAAAGAAAGTGCCCCTCTATCCAAGAGAGCTTCCCTTTGCAGAACAGGCTGTCTGGCTCTATACAGCTGCATAGCTGGCTGACACACATGGCCTGTACTCGGGAGAGAAGTGGACCAGCTCAGTTCACTGCTGGAGGACATGGAGAACGGGTGCTTGACGGGAAAGAAATAGCTTTGACCCAGAGTTCCTGCAAACCCTCTCTCTAAGTCCAGGGCTGCTTATGATGTGATTATTTTACCACCTTTCTCAGGTTTTCTGGTGCACAGACTTTCCCTTCCCAAGCCATCATCTGTATCCTGCATCGTGGTGAATTTTTGTCCAATCACATTTTCTCCATTAAACTGTAGGCATCTTGAGGACAGAGGCAGCTTTGAAATCATGCTCGTGCTTTCCCTTCTTTACATGTACTACATGCTTAATATTTGTTCCGTGAGTGAGCCACTGCCTCCTGCTAACAGACATTAAGTGTGACAGTGTGGCATATGTACACAGGCATGGAAGGGAGATAGTCATTTTATCCTTAATGGTTGCAAAGATAATGTATTGCAGAGATTATTTCATTTTGTTAAGCGGATTTGGTAAAGAGGGGAAATGAGTTTGTTTGGGAACCATAGGAAGCTTTTTAATATAATTGATGTGAAAGTCTTAAGATTTGGGATAAAAATCCTGCCCTGGCCTGCTCAGAGAAGCCGAATGTCTGCAAAACTTGCCATTACCGAACCACACCGTGTAGAGAGCCTGTTAGGGAGGGCTAATGCCTATACAGCTGGTGTAATGAAGAAATGGAGGTTTAGGCACGGGAAACCACAGCTCCAACAGAAGGAGCTGAAAAGATATAGATAAGATTAGTGACATATGTAAAGGCCCAGATACTGTGTGACAAAGCCTACCCAGCTGAATAGGCTGAAGCCAGAAGTAATAGGAAGGCCATGTTCTCCCTAATCCTCCAAGATAAGCTGTTCCATCCAGAATTATCAGCCAACAATCTTCAGGGTATCAGGCTGAAAATGAAGTTTCAGACTGCTTTGATTCCTCATCCATAAATGAGAAAGTGCCTGAAGGATCTTTATTTATTCTCGCTCCCGCCGAAACACTCTTCAAAAAGTGCCAATATACTAGCAACAGATGCAGAAAGCCTCCCTTCCTTTGATTGACAGAACATGATATAAAGCAACCCTCACTTGACATTTCAGTTTCATAAAGCTCCTAGCAGGGGCAGGAAAAAAAAAATCCTGAAGAAAAAAAAAATCCACTAGAAAATAAAGAAGATTTATGCAAACTCACATGGATGTTTTCAGAATTAAATTTAACAGTTTTCTTTCTCTGTAGCCCGTATCTGATATTTTGGGTTGCAGATGAAGAATTTCAGTAGAAATAATTTCAGCCACGTGCGTATTAATGCTCATGGCTTATTAAAACAAAGTATTTACATGTTAATGTTTGTTGATTGCCAGACACTTAAGTTGCTTAGTTGTAAATGATTAGGGTATTCACTCTGGGGAGGAGATGTTTAATTTGGTGTTGTGTGTGCTTTAATTTAGACTTCAAAATATGTAATTGAATGAGAAAATGTCATCCCCACTTTCGCATTTCAGTTTTGAAAGGTCATCCCATGGTTAGTTTGTACATTTTCAAATTCTTGTCACATTGCTCAATAAGATATTAAAGTCAACCTCACCCCTCGACATACTTTTTTTTTTGCAATTGACATATAAATGTTCTATTGAAATAAGAAGTGAGTTTCACGCCTACAAACATCTTAAGGAAAAAGACTTGAAGAATCATTCAGGTGAGCCCCCTAGAAAAATACTAATTCTTTTTGTGTTATCAAATCCAATTCTTTATATTCAATCCAAGTTCTCTGCTAGAGTCTCTGTGCTGGAGTAGTTAGCTCTGTGAAAACCACCCTCTTCTAGAACTCCTGGCAAACATCAAAGCTACTTTGGATCCTGGGGTTCACTGCCTGCCATTCAAAGAGCATTTCAAATGGAAATCTTCCGACTGTAAAGAAAACTTGAGGTGAGTAAGAGCATGACGAAGAAGGAGGCTTGTGTGACAAGGCTCAGCTGGGTGGCAGTCAGATGTCTCCAAACACAACTTTCTTCTCTGTGTCCCCTCCTGCTTGCCACAATTTCCAACAAGCTGAACAGCAGAGAGCAAACAAGAATTACTAATAATTATATTTGTTTTGTTGTTGTATTGGGTGGTGGAAGCATTCAGGTTGCCTAGACATCTTAATTATTTCACAAAAAGAGGCAGAAACTTGAAGAAAGTAAGCAGAGGGGAAATGATGACCTGGGCTCTCAGACGCCAGGAGATTACAGCGGGGTCTGTCTTTTTGCCCTTTTTTGATTGGATAAGAATTGGTTCTAATGTTTTCAGATCTCAATCATCTTAGATTCCTTAATGAAGAACAATCTTCACCTTGGGAGAGGAAACCCTGTTTTAATTCCTACAGAAGGCAGTGGAGAAAGAGACAGGAAAAGGTGAAGGAGAAGATACAGACAGAAAGTTTTCGCATAAACTTGTAGGCACTCACTTTAAAGGCGGTTCTCCACAGCCCTTTCATTCAACACTGGCACAGTTCAAATGATGCTTGCCAAATCAATTAGGGGTGAGAGGTCATGGGGTGGAGCTGGGTATCAGGCTATGTAATTATACCCTAGGAAAAATTTAACTAAATTTTACACATCTCTTCAGCTACAGGCCCTGACACAGGTATAAATTTGAAAGTATATACTATTAAGGCTTGACTCCCAAAGACATCCATGGGAGACATATTCCAATAACTGTAGTTCTCAGTGCCTCTAACCCCTTCAACTTACATCATTAATTCATTCAGTGATTCAACGAATGCCACGCTGGCTCTTTCATTCTGACAACTAAAAAGACAGGCTGGAAGTGGGGGCTATGTCAGCAATACCCTCACCCCCACCGGGCAAGGTGAACATGCCCTGGCGTGTTTCAAAAGCATTGTGTCATAACCACACCTTAAGAAGAGACACCGACAACCAGCAGACAACCTTGAAAATCTGGTTGCTATACAAGTTCCTACCGAGATCTTAACAGCCCTCTTTTCAACTCTCCTGAGGAGACTGGCACTTTGTATGTTTTACCTCATTTAATTCCACAATATAAGCAATATACTAAGCCCTCTTGCACCTCTTGTATAAGAATACAGAGCCCAACTGAGAGAGGTGCATTGTCCAGGACCACACAGCTCACAAGTGGCTGAACTTATCTGTGCATTCAACTCGTCTGAGTGCACCACTTTATATTCCTGAATTTATGACTCTTTTGGTTGGAAATCATTTCCACCCGTCTTTTGCATCCTTAATTTTTACACTGTAATTTGCTTAAGGACAGCCTGTATTTTAGTTGTAGGAGATATGGATCTTCAGGTTTGAAGAAAATTTCTGAGTTTGGCATGTGCACAGGATTGCCACAATATGGCTATATGGTATCAGTGTGCGTGCGTGTGCACGTGTGTGTGCGTGTGTGTGTGTTTAAAAGTCATGCCACCATTCTAAAATATACTTTCCATGCATAAGAATATATACTTTGCTAAAGGCAGCATGTCAGAATAGCAATTATAATTTCGGGATAAGCACAAATTAAGTCTACCACTTAAAATGCAAAAACTTCAAATATACAGACTGGATTCCAAAAATGGCCATTTAACATGTTGAATAATTCATGCCGCACTATATGGGCAAAGCTTGTGTGCAGCTGGCATTGGTACAAGTCACGTATAAGCTTATACACTCCTGGTTGCTATTTATTGGCCAAATTTCTTACAAATGTATAATGTGGCTTAGAGAGGAAAGAAATGGAAATGCGGATGAATCTGTCAAGACTCCTTTACTCTCTTACCAGGCCTTGTGTCAGCAGAATACAATATTTACAAATAAAGACTGTGACTTTCTTATAAGGTAAATATAGGCATACACTCATTAACACAGGAAGTGCATTCCCAGAAAAGGGAGTGCTAAGTGAAAAAACAAAAAACAAACAAACAACAACAAAAAAACCCTGTTCGTGTGACATAGCCCTTATGAAGCTCTGTCTCTGAGATATTTGCTTAATCATTAACAGTGCCTAACAATCCCTGTTCAAGAACAGACACTCAATAAATACTTGAATGAATAGATGATCCATTCACGCCAACCACCTGAAGTTTTTTTCATGCCTTTATACATTATCTGTTCTGTAGAGTGGCCATACCTCTAGAGCTGTCCTTCTGTTGACAGAAATGGCTGCCTGATCTACTTCACATCAGTGTGTCTTTGCTAGGGTGACTCAGGTTACCCTCGATTGTCAAAATGCCAACTGATAGGCATCTGACACTGTGGTCCCATCTCTGCCACGCTTTCTGTTGCACCCTTTTCAGTTGGTAGGCCTTAACCTTCATCTAACGAACACGAAGGAAAGCAGAACTAGAGATTCAAGAGAGACAAAAAGCTAACAATCCCATTCCTAGTTGAGGACAGCCCGTAATACTTCCAATGTCATAAGGAAATGGTGAATTCATTCCTTTGCTCGCCATGTTGAGCTTTAATACAAGGATTTTGTTTGAGTCAGTAGGGAGGCAATATAGCTAGTAAAGATTTGCTTTAAAGATTTTTAAAATGTAGCATGCTTACCAGAAAGTGTTCAAATCTAAAGAATTTATTTTGCTGAATTTGCTGAAATCACCACCCAATGCAGATACAAATGATTATCAACAGCTATTACTCTTTCCCTGTTTATCTTACTTACTAGAAAGGCTTTAGCCAGTAAAGTCACTTAAAGCAATATAAACTCACCCAATGTTTTTCATCCAACCTTTTATCCACGTGATTCCTGTAGATTGTTACAGGCAGCTGTGACTCATCCTTGCTGGGGTGTGGCCCATTGGACCACTCTATCACCACTATCTGTCTAGGGTTGGCCATGGTTGCTCCTGTCTATAATCCCAGTAAGCAAGAGGCTGAGGCAAAAAGATTGCTGTGAGTTTGAGGCCAACCAGGACTACATCACAAGACCCTGTCTTAAAACAGGGTCTGTTTGAGAAATGGCTCAGCATTTAAAAGCACTTGTTCTTGGGACTAAAGAGATGGCTCAGTGGTTAAAAGCACTGGCTGCCTCTTCCAAAGGACCTGAGTTCAATTCCCAGCACCCAGATGTCAGCTCACAACTGTCTGTAACTCCAGTTCCAAGGGATCTGATGCTCTCACACCAGTGCACAAGAAATAAAGTTAAATAATTTAAAATAAAATAAAAGCACTTGCTTTGCAGAGGACACAGGTTTGACTCTCAGCATTCACATGGTAACTCACAACCACGTATAACCCCAGTTCCAGGGATTTCTGTACTTTCTTCAGACCTCCCAGGACACCAAACACACATGTAATACACAGTCTTCACATGCAAACAGAACACTCATACACAGAAAATACATACATAAATCTTTAAAAAAAATTAAAAAGAACAAAATGAATCAATAGTCGCTCTTTTTTCCTGACTTGGGGCAATTATAAATTATGCTGTCTTCAGGATTGTAGTGCATTTTTTTAGTGTTGGTATATGGCACTTACACTGATATATACCTAGGAGCAAAATTATCACCTATAAGAAAAGCGGTGTATGTGTATGTATGTGCGTGTGTGTACATGCTCATGGGTGTTCACGTGAACATGTGGAAGAAGAGGACAAACTCAGGCGTCAGTCTTCAGGCACTGCTGGTTATTTTGGAATGGTTCCTTGTGTGTTTGTTTTGTTTTCTCTATGACAGGGCCTCACACGGCCTTGGCACTTGTTCAGCAGGCCAGGCTAACTGGCTAGCAATCCCTGAGTCCTAGAGTCCTCTAATCCAACTCTCCCTCCTACTTCTCCGCCACACTTCCTTCCCAGTGTCCACCCCACCCCCACGCTGGGATTATAAGAGTGTACTATCATCCCTGACTTCAGAAAATATTCCAGAAGTCAAACTTGTCCTGTGCTTGCGTAGGTACTTTATTGACTTTACTCAAATCCTGGAAAAGCATTTTTTTTTTTTATTTTTAGAAGGTAACACCAAAGAATTTGCCAAAATGTGTGAAAACTCTAGCTACTCTGCCTCCAATGACCCTTTGCTATAAGGTTCTGATAAGGTTTCGGTCCGCTTGCTTTGTTTGGTTTTTGCTGTTGTTTGGGTTTATTTTAGTCATTCTGCGGAGGTACAGAGGCGTGAGTGTGGCTCTGTTTCTATTTCCCAAACACCTACTGATGCTGAACATATTCCAAGTGATTGAAGTCATTTTCATAATGTGATTTTTTTTAATTATTGGCTACTTTTAACGCTGACTTGTTTTCATATTAAGATGGACATATATTCCTTTTCATTCATACACACATGAACAAACACACACAGTATACACACACACACACACACACACACACACACACACAGACATTTATATAACTCTAGGAGATCTTTGCTGGAGAAATAGTACAAATTCGTTTTCTCATTAGTCTTTTTACTACCTGAATGGTCATTTGATGTGCTGAAGTTCTCCATTTTAATGTAAGTCAAGCTTGTCTGTTTTTCCTTTATGGCTAGTCTTCTTAGCATGCCATTTAAAAGAAGCTTCTAGCTGCTCAAGTGAAAAAGAATCTCTCCATGACCTTCTTAAAAGCCATATAGCTTTAACTTTGCAATTTAGTTATGCGATCTTTCCACAACTTTTTAAAAAATCTTGTAGGAATTGCAAGATGTTTTTATGTTTAAAATAATAAGTGAATTCAGCATCATTTCATAATGTATTTTGTTTCTGCATTATAATAGAACAGCACATTTATTGTAAATAGTATTTGTTCTGAACTTGTTTTTCTTTCTGTACTTGGTTTTTTTTCTAATTATCCGTTTGCACAATATACATGAACACATCCTTAATTAATACTGAATTTGTTTGTTTTCTCTGTTTTGTTTGTTTTGAGGCAGTGAGTAGTATAGGAGGCAGCCATAAATCCATGCCTTATCCTACTTAAATAGTAAGAAGTTTGCTTTATACTCTTTAAACTATAGCCTGAACACACAGTCATCCTCCTGCCTCAGCCTTCTGAGTGCTGAGGTTATGAGTGTAACCTGAACCTGAAATAAATGTCTGTAGAAATAAATGTCTTCGAACATTCTCCCCTGTCTTCAGCAGCACCCCCACCAGTCCTTTCTCTCTTCACCTCCACACAAAGTTTAAAGTCAGACTGACAATTTCTACAATAAAATAAAATGGTTCTTGTCATTGGATTGAGACATTACTGAGTTCTTATCTTAATGGTAATGGGTCTTCAAATACTTATGCTTACCCTTTTATGTAGGCACTTCGAATTCTATCTCAGTAATTTTTCTTTTGCATTTTTCTGTGCAGAAATTTTATATGTTTTTTCTTAAATATAGTCACAAATATTTGATATGAAAAAGGAGAAAAAAAAAGGTTGGGTATTTTTGTTTGTTTCTCAAGATACAGATTATCAGATTGTATAAGTTTCCTTCTGTTCTGATTTCATGAGCTGTAATTATAAATAAATGTTGCTTTATTCTATCAAATAAGGAAATTTCATTGATTATCTTTTCAATTGTTTTTCGTCTGTTTGTTTGTGTTTTTGGTTTTTTGAAACAGGGTTTCTCTGTGTAGCCTGGTTGTCCTGGAACTCACTTTGTAGGCCAGACTAGCCTCAAACTCAGAGAGGCATCTGCCTCTGCCTCCCGAGTGCTAGGAATAAAGATGTGCACCATAATGCCAGCAGGCTCTTTTGCCAATTGTTAAATCAATCTTCCATATCAGGAAAATTCTAACTTGCTTTCCCATTCCTCTTCCTTATCATCTCCCTACTCTTCTTTCCCCTCCCCCTTTCCTTCCTCCTCTTGTTCTTTTTTTTTTTCCTTTTTTCTTTTTTCCCCAATGCCAGGAATTTAAGGTAGAGCCTCTCAAATGCTAATTAAGTAAATTCTAGGCAAATTGCCTAGAACAGCCTTGAACTAACTCTGGAGCTGAGTCAGCTTTTGAATTTCTGAGCCTCCTAGTCTCAGCCTTTGGAATGGCCTATGCCATCCAGCCTGACTCCATTATTTCTGTGACACATTTTGGCATTTAATTTTTGCAGATTCCATTCAGAAATATTACCTCTATGTTAATAAGTTCTAAACATGGAAACCCGTACTAGTCAGCAAAACACAGAGCAGCAGGGCAGAGGTGTCAGAGTGGTCATGGCGGCTGCTCTGGGGTGTTGACTACCTGCTGACTTCTGGAGAAGAAGGAGCCAGTAAGACACTGACCCTTCCACAGTTCTAAACCGGGGCACTTAACCAGACTATAATTCTATTCATGTTTGTTTATCTCAGCGGTTCTGTAATAAGTGTTGTCTGTGGAACAGTGGGGGTTCCTCGTTTCAGTGGGGCTGTGAGGTCAAAACTGTAACACTAAGATAGGAACACAAAGATTATCTTGCCTCTTTTACTCTCATTATTTCATGAGCGCATGGAAGAAGAGTTCCAGGAACTGCACAGCGTGTGCTATTGCATGAAGTAACTGTCATCTGAATCTGACACTAGAGAGAGTTGCAAATACTTGATAGTACCATTCCTTACACTCACTGTTTTGATCTGAATCATAGAGTCATATTAATAAAATATACTGTCCACATTAACACGTAAGAGGTTTATTGCTGCATTTTATAGTAATTTAATAAACACTCAAACAATTTTCAGTCCTTGATTCCTACAATGATAAATATTGGTAGATAAAAGGCCTCAGGAACAAAAACTTTTGAGTTCTCAGAAGGATTTAGCAATATAAACGGGTCCTGAGAACAAACGTTTGAGAATAATTGGTTTAGCTGGCAGAATTTAGATCATGTGAAAAAAAAAATATGATCTTGGACAAATCAAATATACAAGATAATTATTTCCAAATGATCTGGCTTTAGGGATCCTCTAAACTTGGGCAAAAATTGAAAGTACCCGCTTGGAAACTGACACATTCAGTCAAGCATTTCTAATGTCCCCCCAGTCCCAGTGTTTAGCAGGTTGTGGAGAAAACACTCTGGATATTTGGATGAGCAGGGGCAAGATCCATGGTGAAATTCTCATCCAATTACCTGGTGCCCATAGACTCTGCCTAGGCATTTTCCATTTTAATTGGAAAAGTTTGCAGCTTCTTGCTTATAGCACAAGGGATAGGAAACCAGGCATGCTTATGTGAAATAAAAATAGAAGCAACTCCTCAATTTAACTTCTGCAATGTTTCCCTTGAAGTGTCGCCTATGGGCCGCTCCAATTACTCTACACCGGGACTTTCTAGCCACTATCCACCGTGATCAAGCTTGAACCAGACTCCACAGACTGTTCAATAATTCCACTCTTCGGTCTGCAATCTAAGAACCAGGGGCACAGCATCTCCACCACATTTTAAAATAATCTTGACTCCCCCCCAGACAAAAGTAAAGGTAATAATACTGCCAACCATAAATGATCCATTATGGAAGACAAGTATCTAACATTCATGAAAAAAAAGAGGGATAACAACAAAACTGAACCCTATTTTCCATCATTCCAAAGAAAAACCCCTTGTGTAAAACCATACGTATTAGTCAAAAACTAAACCAGCTCTTCCAATTAGGACAAAGTAAGAACAACAAGATTCTCATTTAAAAAAAAAAAAAAAAATATATATATATATATATATATATATATATATATATATATATATATATATATATATATATTGGAAAAGTTTTACAAATACTTTTTGGCCCTAATGTGCTATGCCCAGGGAATATTGGTGTTTCTATTATATTTTTCATACAAGAATTATTATTATTATTATTATTATTATTATTATTATTATTATTACTCTGAGAATCTTTCTGTTTGATTTGAACCTTATGCAAAGTTTGAGTTCCACTTTTCCTGTGGCAGATACACTACTGCAGATTTAGATAAGATAATGTATATGAGATTATTTTGCCTTGTAACTTCATATACTAATTTTATAAATATCAGTTTCTTTTAAAAAGCTTGAAATGGGGAGCTGGGGAGGCTGCTCAGGAATTCTGAGTACTTGCTGCTCCTGCGGAGGAACAGAGTTCTGTTCCCAGCACCCAGGCCAGGTGGCTCAAAAGCAGCCACCATAAACTATAACTACAGGTGATTAGACATCCACATACATACATACATGCGTACACACACACACACACGCACACATACACACATACATGTATACACACACAAAAAAATAAATCTCTTTTAGAAAAAAACAAATAAAATGATCTATTCAAATTAAAAAAAAACAATAAAAGCATTTCTTCCTCATCCTCCTTCATCCATCTGTAACAGCTCCTTACTGAATCCGAAGCCCCCTTTTTTTTTGACTAGTGAGACATTTCTAGAGTGACTAGACATCTAAGCACACATGCCACAAGCAATCAATCCTTCATTTTCTTTGGTTAAAGACCTTCAAGTGGTTCTAATGAATCCATTTTGAAAAGATCTCGGCCAGCGACGTTCTCTAACATGCATTCTCTACCTCTGGGAGTACTGAACCAGCAGTCATTTATAGGGTTATTCTGATGAGGGAAAGGGAGAAGTCAGCCACTGGAGTCACACACTCACTGCGGTTTTGCTTTTTGTTCTGGTGATACCGAGAGAAGATATGACTGGAAAAATAATATCCAAAGAACATAGGAATGCCAGATCGCTGTTTCATCACTGTGTTTCCTTCCAACAGGTTGCTAACAATTGGAACGACATTGTCACTCTGGGTGATAAAAGGATAAAACACATACATTCACGTTTTGTCAACAAAATTGTGCAAAATCTCCTAAAAAGTGATCATGTGCTTGGAGGTCTTTGATCATATCATGTTAATTTCCATAAGATTTTCAGCATAAATATGATTTAGAAATGTGGAAATATCTACATCAGTGTGCTAGCATATTTGATATGTGTGAGCATGTGTGTGTGTGTGTGTGTGTGTGTGTGTGTGTGTCTTACTTACAGCTTCTTTGCTGTGAAGAGACACTATGACCACCGCAACTCTTATAAAGGAAAACATTTAGTCAGGGCTGGCTTACAGTTCAGAGGTTTGGTCCATTATCATCATGGAGGGAAGCACGGCAGCACGCACACAGACATGGTGCTGGAGAAGAGTTGAGAGTTCTACGTCTGGAATCTCAGTCAGCAGGAAGAGTGAGCCACTAGGCCTAGGTTGAGCTTCTGAAACCTCAAAGCCCAGTGACAGTGACAAACTTCTCCAAACAAGACCACATTTCCTAACAGTGCCACTTCCTATGAGTTTATGGGGGCCATTTTCATTCAAAGTGTACACACACACACACACACACACACACACATATACATATAACCTTTTCATAATATTTTTTTTTTCTTTTGAGACAGGGTCTCATATGCAATCTTGGCTAGCCTAGCAGACCTCAGACTTACAGAGCTTGCTTCTGTCTCCTGAGGGCTGGAATCAAAAGCATGCATCGTCATTCTTGACTAAGTTATATAATTCTAGATGTCTCAATTCCTGACAGTATTATTACAGAGTGAAGACAGGGGAAGGTCAAGATGGAGAATACTTCTTACATATTCTTACTGCACGAGCAAATACTTTCTTAGAGAGATCACCCCTGGGAAGAAGGAGGAGGAAGAGGCACAGGAGGGTAGAACTAATTAGTATCCATTAGGGACACATTAGGACTGGTATTTTCTATCCTTACATGTCTCATGCTTTGAAGGAAAGTTCACTGTTCTGTGGAAAAGGGTTAGATAAGGGTGAAGTTTCAAGTGTCACTCCTTTCTTTTCTGAAGTACCTTTGTTCCATAAAAAGAAAGAATCGGGCTGTTTGTAACTGCCAGGCAGCTCCTGGGAAGCTGATGTGAGTGACTGCCCTCAGATCCAAGCAACTGCCATCTTAGGAGCTCAGGGCAAATGTATTTTCCCAGCTGGGCTTATAGACTATTTATGATCCCTGGTGGAGGTGTAGGGAGGGTCAGAGACCCTTATCTGAGTACCCAGCTGTCTCCACCACCTGCTGTATACAATTGTGCCTTAGGTAGGAAAGGGGAGCTTCATCTAGCCACAAGAGGGAAGTTATGTGGAAACGTGCATCCTTGCTGGGTGAAGGCTTTCTGGGTGTGGCCTGTAAGGGATGGGAGCATCCTTCCCTCACCCACCTGCTATAAAGAATCCTAATGAGCTCATTGGTGTCCCAAAGTGAACTTTGACAGTCTCATTCTGGTTTGCTATTGAGACATTAGGAGAAGAGGTTAGATACCATTTTCAACTCCCCTTGGGAAGAAATTTTAGCAACAGAAACATGGCATGTGACCTGCCCAGAATTGTCCACCTTCCATGATTTCTCATGGAAGCATTGAAATCATAGTTCTGCTCCAGATACATTATCTGTCGATGAAATATGATAAAATTGATTATAAATTTATTAGGACATAGCTACATGTATTTAAATTGTCCTTTGTAACATTAATGGAGGTCTATGATGGTAAACACATGAAGAGCCCTTATTACATATTTATTTAACACAAACCAGGCAGAATATTTGGAGTCTAATACTTAATATTGGATACAGATGAACATTTTCCATTAGTATTTCAGGACTTTTCTCCATCCTTTCTCTTGATAATGTTGCTAGAACAACATTATCAGGGCACATAACAGCTGACCTTCCCCTATGTTGTTTGTTTGAAGTTAAGGAAATCAATTGGCATATTCACTGGGCAGGAGTGATTGGTGGAATTAGGGCTGAGGAAAGGGCCCATGGGGTAAGAATATTGATAACTTAGAGTACTGAAATAATAAATGTTCGATGGAGAGTGGGCTTCTCTGTGTCGCAGGGGTTTACGAATACAGAAAGGGGGAAAGTGTCACCGCCAGAGCACCCAGGAGTACCACACTGGAGGGGGGAGTGTCGATGTTGAGTCGTGATCTTTAAACAAACACCAACAGAAATGAAGCTGTACATGTGCGTGCAGATACCTGGGCCCACGCAGTTCTACCTGCAAAGACGACCTTGATGCAACTGCATGGAGATAGTTCAGGGATTCGGCCCTTGATTTCTAAGTAGAAGTCAAGTGCCTTAGGGAAGGAATCGGCCGAACCCAGAGTGAGTACACAGAAACAAGATGAGCTCAGAACAACTTATGCCAGAAAGTAAGAAGCTATTTAAAGAGTTATTAACAGAAGTCAAAAGGGCATGAGATTTAGCTGGAAGTCACTTTCATTAGCAAAATATGGGATAATTCAATCTTTGAAATCTATAATAAAAGTAGTAGTAGTAACAGCAACAACAACAATAATAGATGGTGTGCTGTTTTCTTTTCTGTTGCAATGGTAAAACACCATGACCCAGGCAAACTCATAATTGGAAAGATTTATAGAGCCTCGGTGGTCCCAGGCTGTGAGAGCATGATGTGGCAGGGAAGCATGGCAGCAAGTGCAGGCTTGACCGGGCACTGAAGGCTCACGCCTGGAAACACAAGCAGGAAGCAGAGGGAGCAAACTGGGAATGTCACATAGTTTTGAAACCTCAACACCTGCCCTCCTCCACACCTATAACACGCTTCCTCGGACAAGACAACACCTATTTAACCTACCCAAACAGCACTACAAACCTGTCTATGGGGATATTCTCGATCAAGCCACTATAGACTAACTCATGGAAGATCTGTGTTGATATTTATGTAAAGAGATGATAGATCTGAATATGGCAGATGATCAGTATATAGATTAAAGATACCTAGGTAAATAATATATAGATGACAGATAAATAAGTGCTATCTAGCCCTACATACCAAATTGTATCTTGTGGAACAAACAATACAAAAAATATTTGTACAAAATTCACCATTTTTCCAAATATCATCCCAACAGATTTTTAAAGTCAGTCATGGTGGCACACACCTTTAATCCCAGCACTAAGTATTCAGAGGTAGGAAGATCTCTGAGTTTGAGGCCAGCTTAGTCTATATAGACAGTTTCAGATCAGCCAGGGATATATAGTAAAACCTTGCCTTAAATAAAAAAAAAAAAAAAAATGCTGGGCAGTGGTGGCACACGCCTATAATCCCAGCACTCAGGAGGCAGAGGCAAAGGCAGGGGGATCCTTGTGAGTTTGAGACCAGCCTGTGAATCCAAGACAGCCAGGGCTACACAGAGGCCACACACACACAACCACAAACACACACAAACACACACACACACACACACACACATATATGAAGATCTTATCAAAAGATGATATAACTAATAGGTAAATTTTTTATGAAAAACAAAATACTTACACAGTGTTAAACAATTCCCAGAGATTACCTAACTGCTCATTAATTAATCAATTAATTATTAATTAATTAATAGCTACAAAGTGTTGGGTGTGGTGGGGCATGCCTTTACTCCCAGCACTCAAGAGACAGAGGCAGGTGGATCTTTGTGAGTTCAAGGCCAGCCATGGTGTACATAGTGAGTTACAGGACAGCCATGGCTGTTACACAGAGAAACCCTGTCTCGAACACCCTTCCCCCTATAAAAGCTACAAAATATACTCTAAATAATTTGACAGTATAGAAACCTGGAAAGTACCTTTCTAAACTGACTGCCAAGAATGAAACAGCATCTAACCTGAAGCATATGAACATCCCATTTGTCCAGAAAATACCTACTGAGGAATACATAGTAGTAAGTCTATCATGTTTTGCCAAAATGCCTAAGTGTCAAGTAAAACATGAAATTTAATCTAAATTTAGGGATATTCTGCAGAATTGTTGGCCTGTAATTTTGGAGACTATCAAGGAAACAAGAGCAAGAAAAAGCTTTGGGGCTTTCCCTTATTGAAGAGGGCTGAAGAGCCATGTCAGTTTAGTGCAGCCTGTAGGCCCCTACAGGATCCTGAGATCCACAAAACCTTTTTATTGGGAAATTGATAAAATCGAATGGGACTCAAATGTGTTAAATAGTAATATTTCCTGGCTTTAAAAGATTATCTGGGATTGTATAGGGGAGTGACTTTGGATTTACAAAATAGTATCTGGAGGTAACGAGATAGCACATCTGAAATTTAGTTTCTTTAGCTTCAGAAAAACAGCAATATGTACACATCTGAATATCATATGTGTGTACGAGAAAGAAAACAACAACAAAGTTATAAAACGTGCTCTGGGCTAGAGATGTGGCTCGGTTGGTGCAGTGTTTGCCTGGCATGAAAGAGGCTCTAGGTTTGATTCTCAGCAATGTATAAAGTGGGCACATGGCAGGAGGGTCAGGAAGATCAGAAGTTCAAGGTTATCCTCAGCTATATAGCAACCTGAGATAGATGAGGTCCTGTCACATATGTGCACATACAGCTGCGCCTTAGGAGGCGATTGTGTCCTTAAAATCATGACAGCCTTTCTCTGTGGGGTGGATTAGTTACTACTAGAGCAAGGAGCCAAAAAGCTAGGTGCCTTGTATGCCGGAGGTCTTCCCCACATTCTTGCTGGTCCTTCTGGTTTTTCTGCCATTACGGTGTGGCACAGAGTCCTCACCAGATGTAGCCATGTGATATTGGACTTACCATGTCTAGGTCCATAAACGTCTATGCTTTCTAAATTACCTTGGATTCAATATTCTGTTACAGAAGTAGAAAACAAACAAGATCATATGTTATGCCAGAGGTCTGTAGTATTTGTTTGTATGTTTTTAAATTAAGTTTCAAATTTAAAAATCATTCCAATGTGAGAATGAATGTAAAACTTTATTTTTCTCCAGTACTGAATAAAAGAGCAAGAGAACACGATTTTAAAAGATGTAAACACAGAGAAGAAACAATGACTTAGTTGACGGAAAAATAATTCAGGGTTATAGCAAACTAAAACAAGATAAAAACACTTGTCTATTTCACACTGCTTTATCTCCCAAGAGATGAATCTCAAAATCTGAGCTCCAAATTTATATGCACTTTTCTCTATTTCTGTGTATTGATTCCTAGTTCCTCTGAGAATTATTTTGGCAGATGCGTCCTTTTCTAATATTTCTCAGTGAGGCCACCTTCCAAATGTTCTGCGTAAGGTTTTATAAATGTTCCCAATGTGGTACATATATCTCCCCTATGTGAGAAAATAGAGAGATACTTAAATTTTTAGAAAATTCCTGACAACACCTAGTATTAGCTTGAAGTATTGTGGATGATTTTTTTTTTCTCCCACTAGCATCAGGACTTAAATGTGGTAAAGAAGGAACAACATTACTAGAGTTGGTTTTCAGGAAGACAGGAGATTTAACATACAAACAATCCCATCTTTCTCTGTGATCTTCTCTAACTCTGCATATCATGCTTAATAGTTTAACTGTGAAACTATTTCATAAACCTCTTATTAAGAAAGCAAATCTTAGCCGATCATGGTGGCATGTGGCTTTAATCCCAACACTCTGGAGGTAGAGGCAAGTGGATCTCTATGAGTTCGAGGCCAGCCTGGTTGACAAAGTGAGTCCAGGACAGCCAAGGCTACACAGAGAATCCCTGTTTTGAAAAAGAAAGAAAGAAAGGAAGAAAGAAAGAAAGGAAGGAAGGAAGGAAGGAAGGAAGGAAGGAAGGAAGGAAGGAAGGAAGAAAAAGAAAAAAGAAAGCAAATCTTGGTCTCAATATTTATCTGAGTTATGAATTGCAATAAGAAATTCTGTCATGGTCTTCTAACTTCTGACATTCTTCAAAACAGTTGTGTTTGATGAACTTAAATAGTTTCTCCCAAAATATACTAAATATTGAGTTGGAAATATAAAACAACTGAATCTAGGAATCTAGGTAGAAACCAAGACTGCCAAGGATGGGGTGAGGCAATGTGGTGGCAGCTCACAGCCTATTTCACCTTAAGGAACTCTATGAAGTAGATACTATAATTATGCTCATTTTCCTAAGTGGAGGAACTGGGTTCCAGCAAGATCTGTTGGTTGTCAAAGATCACAGAATAAATAAAAGGTGAGTCAAGTTCCAAATCCAGGCCAATATATCTATCCCTCTTACACCAACAGGATTTACAAACTACCGATCTTTTTTTCTACGGTTGCCTCCGCTTTCATGAAACATTCGGATTTCCCCATCTCTGGTCAAGGGGGGAAGTTCTGGAGGTCTTTGGTTTAAACATAAAATCTTAAAGTTACACATTTTCAGAGCCACCTGTCCTAGGCACACCAGGGCGCTTGACTTAGCACCAGTGAAGGTGCTAATGTGTTTTCAGTAAGTATCCATTTGCTTTCTACTATGGCATTTTTAAGATTCTCTACTTTTACTCTTTAAGTTCCTGCCATAAAAGATGAGCCAGGGGAAAACAAAAGGCAATTATGTGCATTTTCCTGACCGCACAAGCATTCAAATGCTGTACTGTCAGGCTGCTGTCACTCACCCTGCTCTTCTCACACGCTGGCGGAAGCTCGTTCAGGTGTTTGAACAGGTCGGGTACATGACCATTACTGCACCTACCCACTCAGCAAACATTTGTGGAACGAGTTCTTTGTTCCAAGTCTTTCATAAATATCCTGTGAATTGGGCAAAGAGTTCCACTCTAGAATTATACTAAGAAGCCATGAGAGGAGAATGAGACCTGGGGTTAGGGAAAGTCACATGTGAAAGAGGAAAGAAGGCTACTGGGAATAGGAAGGCAAGGGGGGGGGAGAGTATGGGGGAAAACAACAATAAAAAATTGCTTGAAAATGCCATAATGAAACCTACTTCCTTAAAGCTAACAAAAATTATTTAAAAGTTTTTTTTTTTTTAAACAAGATTCCCCATTCTCATGGAGATCAGTGTGGAGGAGCATGAGCTTAGTAAGTTATTTATTAATTTATTTTCTGCGGAGAAAAGAAGAGCGAAGGGTGTCGGCAAAGGCAGGCAAGGGCTAAGCAGAAGGCTGGAGTGTGAAATGAGGACAGCCTCAAGGTTTCATCATGGGAATCAGTCCAGATTCTTGCATCTAACCTGTTCCCAGGCTTCTTCCAAATGCATCGCCAATAAGCCACCTAAAACTGTGCAGGTGAAAGTTTCAAGTAGGAATAATTTAACTGGGATGATTTAAAATATTAATTGAATCTTATAACCTTGCATTTGATGACACAATTGAGTGGTGCATTAGAGAATTCTGAAGTTCTAAAAGAGGAAAAGGGAAAAGTCTCATTAGAAAACTCATCCCGTTGATAATGGAATTAAGACATAAGATTTAAATGACTAAACTCCAAATCACAGAGCCAGTACGTGGCAGAAGGAGAACTGAAACAGTTGTATCAAAAGCATATTTGTAAGCAAAATTTTCAATTTTTATAACAAGTTGACTTTCATGTTTACTGTTTAGTTCTCTATCCTTCTTCCTATACTGCTCCCATTCTCTGAGACCTTTCCTGTATTGCTCCTTGGGTATTCAGGTGTGTGAGTGTGTTCCTGCATGCATGAGTGTGTGTGTGTGTGTGTGTGTGTGTGTGTGTGTGTGTGTGTGTGTCCTTAGGGCTTTCTCTTTGCAAGTACAAAACTGTCACCTGCAAACATACTATACTTTTGCTCACCTGGTTGACTTTCAGGAGAAACCTTTTGCCTAGGAGAAAGTCCTCCATTACTGTCTTACAGTGAAGGATGTCATGCTAACAGGCATCTTTTCACTTTCTAGACATGGGCATTGTAGAACCCGGTCCTTTCAATTGGGCTTTCAGCTGAAAAAGTTTCGGCTTTAACTACAAAACCTCCCATAAACCCCTCCTTGTTCTCTTTCAAATTCATGGTCTCTGTTTTTGTTAATTGTTGTTACTGTATATGTGTGTGTTTATACGCAGAGATATTCCTAAATATAACCTGCCTGGTCTACATAATGTTACTTCTGTAGCTGTCTTGGTTTTTTGTTTGTTTCTTTTGGGGGGTGACTGCAGATAATAAAATCTGACATACAGACTCAAAGAAATAGGCATATTATCCAGGTCTTAGTAGCCCAAAAGTAGGCAAGTGCTGGCTCTGACTCAGGGACCTGGGTCTGGATTTCTCTTGCTGTCATTGTTCTAAGTTGCTTGTCTCCTCTCAACTGTAAAAGACTGCTGAGCTTTTAGGCACTGTCTACCTTAGAAGGGTTGTAGGGTGGGTGAAAAGATCCATTCCTTCAGCGTCTCTACACCGTTATTCAGGAGGGACAGCCCTACCTGCATCACATGACAGATTCTAAGTCAATCAAGCAGTCCCAGACACTTGAGGCCGACTCCTGCCCTCCCAGAGATCCAGGGGTCTTTGTCCTCCCCTTCCTGAGCAAAACAGGATTCCTTCAGGAGGGAAGAAATCCCAAGTAATTACTGCACCAACTCCTAAACTCCCTGGAGAATTGTGTTTACTGTATCCACTCTCAGCAGTTTGTACACCGAGAATTCAAGAGTTGGCGTTAGCTGTGGTATATTTAACTTCTTACAACCCACACTACTGTCCCATTAGTTAATGTTTTAGCCAGCTTCCTAGCACTCTCAGCAAACACATGATTTGACCTCCTCTGGTCAATTTAGGAGGAAGAAAAGCCACTCTGGCCACAGCTTCAGAGGTTCTGCTGCGTGCTGAGGGGTCCCTGCTGCTTTTAGTCTGAGGTGAGGCATGTTGCAATAAGGATTACGATAGGGGCCCATGCTCATCCTATGACATCCTGGAATCTAAAGTGCAGAAGAAGGGCTGGGAACCCAAGGAGCTTCTCCTTTGGCCCAGGAACTAATCTGTGGCCTCCCTCTGTAAAGTTTCCATAGTTTTCTTACAGCACATGGGTTGGGAACCAACAGGTGGGATTTTAGGGGACATTTATCCGAAACATACCATGTACTTTTGTTTTAATAATTTTAAGGACATAGATCTTAGAACATTAAGAGGAAAAATTACATGAAATAAGAAAATGAAGAAATGGGGTGAATAATGTCTTTGATACTACATGTGAGATGAAGAAGGAAAGCCAAGCTCCCAAACCTGGCTACATTAAGGTTTTTATGTTTGTTTGTTTGTTTGTTTGTTTTTCAAAATATAAACTTGACAGACTATAAGCAAGTGATTTATTACAATAACCCCAAAGGATACTGTAATGCATACTATATATATTGTAAAAGCAAGTGTATACGTAAGTGGATGTGTGTATAAGTAGTATATCTGGGGGAGGGGTATTGGTGGAGACCCTCCTCAAGCAACTCTGCAATGTTGCTTAGCTCCCTTCTTATTAAGAAAAGAACCTCAAAGCAGGGATACTTAGCAGATATCACCCTTAATCAAGGGCTCATGGTCAACCTCACTGGCAATGAGACCAATTGGAGTCCTGTGTTGCTGGATAGCCTGCAAAGAGAAGACTAGTTGCCAAATGTGAATAACCTGCATCTAATCAAGCCTCAGTGAGGGACAGGCCACAAATTACCTGGTCTCAGTCATCTTAAGTGTGTAGGTCATACAGGTTAGGAAGACAGGACTGGCAACAAACCTGAGCAAGGAGACTGAAACTCAATGGCAGCTGTATGCCTTGCCTGCCCTAAGAAAGAGCAGTAACGAAATAACAAAGCTTGACAGGGGTTTGGGGATTAGGTCGGAAGAATGTGCTGGCAACATTTCCTGATGGTGATATTCGTGTGTTAGTTCCGGTGTTTTATAGGAGAATGCCTTTTTAAGAGAAAATACATACCAAAGTATTCGCATGTGATGTAACACCAGAACAAGAGTGTACTCTCAAGTAACTCAAGAGGGGAAATGTGCTTTTCATTACGTTTGCAGATTTCCCATGAGCTTGAGACCAGTTCAAAACAAACAAGCCAATATCCCTTCACCATTCACCTGATGCGCAGCAGTGGCAATTCTGTGCAGTATTCTGCTGTGCGGTAGTAACCAGTTGTCTATGGATGGCATTAGGCCGCTCTCAGTCTTGTGCTCTTATAACCTATGCAGCAATGGGTATCTAGAACCTTGTGCTAGTTTTCACAGTTACTGCTTTTTAAGGTAAACATCCACGGACAGGAACCACTTTAACTGATTGTTAGTGAAACACTGCTATGTTTTCAAAGTATTCATCAAAGTCCATGTGTTGAAACTTGCTTCTCAGTGCAGCTGTTGGGAGGCATGCCTAATTTGAGATGTCGGGGTCACAGGGCACCGCCCTCCATGGGTAGTTAGTACTTTATTATAGGAGGGTTTGTGGTCTGGGGAGCTGCTTCCTTATAAAAGGACATGTCACCCTGTCTTCATTTCCTCGTCCTACTATGAAATGATTGCAATATAGGCCCTGGCCAAGCTGTGGTCCTGTGACTTTCCAGTCTCCAGAGCTATAAATCAATATATTTTTGTAAATTATAAATTACTTGTCTTTATTATTCTGCTATATCAGTGAAAATATTAAGACAGAGACAATGTTCCAAGATAAGCATAATGCAATAGGGTAAAACTCACTGGCAGGACTTTTAGGATGATAGATCTGGTTGAATAATATCTTAATTCTGCGAAGAACTGACTTTTTTGTTCACTACTCTGTAGAAAACTCTATTTATTCTGGGAATATAACTGAATGAAAATGAGGACATTATTGCTGCAAGATATGGTTGAGGAGGTTTTTGTTGTAGATATGAGGGAGAGTTCAGGTACCTGGAAGAGTCCAGACTGACCTGGGCTATGAGAGGCAAGGCGGGTAGAGCAAGAAAGGAAGAAGAGAGAGCAAACAGACCAAGAGAGGAGCCGCTAACCGAGAGCCCAGAGTGAGCCAAAAGCTAATAGAATGCATCGCCAAAATGGCTAGTTTATATAGAAATCAGAAGGTGGGGAGAAGGAGAGGAAACCCAGTCACTAGGCTGAAGAGGTTTAGGGTAAAGGACAGGGTGGGAAGTGCTGGGAGAAGCCATGGGTAGAGAGCAAGAATTGTCCTGGGTTCCCCTGGGACCTGACAATAACTGTAACCTTTCCCTTTAGTGGGACACAAGAGCTTAAGAAATCAAGCAGGCTGGAATGGATTCATGTTTTCTGATTTAGAGTGCATCTTAAAGTATGTCTTAATACTGATAATGTTTTAATGGAGGTTTAAAAAAATGTCATAGTCTTTTTCCTCCTTTTACAATGCAGAAAGTCTTGAAAAGTGGATACCTTAGCAAATACACAGCCCTCTGTGTAATTATCAACACTGACTTTGCTGCTGTGTCGGTCATTTCTGACCAGTCTAGTTTATGGTTTGCCTCTGGGATATCTGGATTTAAGCTTTGTCAATCAGGTCCTGAAAGAGGATACCATTCCATCTTTTTTTTAAAAAAAAAAGAATGTATTTTTTTTCAAGTTTCTTTTTCCTACATATCTTCCAAAAGTAATTCAGAAGCAAAAACATTCATAAAAATATTTCAGACATAAGTGGAGGCCACTGAAGACACTCACTCCAGGAAATTGATACTTAGAGAGCTGACAAATTGCTCAAATGGCCTTTTATGGATATTGATACCAGCTGTGCAGAGGAAGCTCTCCACCAAGAATTTGTCAAAAGGAGCTACAAAACAAACAACTGCAAATCTGAGAGTGTCTCCAGTCAGAGTAGTTAAGGAATAAATAATAACAAACAATTAAGATGCAATTATAAGGAAACAAAATCTCTTAAGGTCGAGAAAATAGTTCTTCTAAATCAAGGCCCTTTGGGCTGGAGTCAGAGCTGTCAGCCAAGTTTGCAGGCTAGCTATGATCTCTATGGTGGCAGGAAAGGGCCTGGGACAGCAGAGGTGGGAGCACAGTGATGGCTTTAGATTCCAGCGGTGGTGACTTGGAGTAGGAACCATAAGACCCTGACTGTGATTACTTTCCTCAGGTCTGGGTAAAAACTTGGCATACGATCCCATCACAGACCTAGGTGTGGTGGCGCATGCCTTTCATCCCAGCACTGTGGGAGACAGAGGCAGGCGGATCTTTGTAAGTTCGAGGTCAGCCTGGTCTACCAAGCAAGCCCTGGACATCTGAGGCTGCTTGGTCTTGCTCACCACTGGCATGTGTCTGTGAGCCTGTAGACCTGTGTGTGTTGGAGTGAGAAGAGGAAGTTAGGGTTCGAGGAGAGCAGAGCTAAGCAGGAAATGTGGAGATGAGGCTAGGGAATCCTTTGGGGCCAGCTTGACAAGGGTACTATGCTAAAGAGCTAAACCTAATCTTATTCTCCTTCTCTTTCCTCCCATCCTTCTCTCTCTCTCTTTCTCTCTCTCTCTGTCTCTCTCAGAATTGAACCCAAAGCTTTGAATATGCCAGATAAACAGTATACCACTGAGGTATACTCAAATCCGGACTAAATCTAAAAGGCTAAATAGCATTTTAGTAGAAGAGCGACAAGGCCTGGTATTTTTATTTAGGAAGATAATCTGATGCTGTAAGAACCAATCAGACAGGGTAGCAAAACTACAGATCCAAATGGAGCCTATTTGCTGGAGCAAGAGCTTTCTTCTCCTCTGTGTCTTTGGAGTCTCCAGAAGCTGGTACACCTAGTGAAGATTATTTTTTTTTATTTTTTATTTTTTTGTTAAAACAGTAATCCCGGAAAATGAGAAAGCATTAGAAAATGAGTGTCAAGTGTCTGGCTGTGACAGCCTGGCTCCTCTCCACGGTTTTGTCTCTGCCCCTTTCCTTCCCTGACAAAGAAGTCAAAAGATGACAGCAGCACATTCTAATTTATCATATTAGAGAGTGGAGAGAGAACTGAAGACTCAAATGAAGAAGGATCCCACTGGCAGTTACTTGGATTCTGCCAGAGGCTTTCCAGTTTTTCCAAATTCTTCCATTTTATCCTGCAGTTATCCGTTGGGAGGCTTATTAAACCATAGACTGGGTGACTCTTAATTGTGCTAATCGCCAGAGATGTGGTCAATAATTTGCGTTTTTAACAAGATCCCTTGGGGGTCTACACTGCTGGTCCTTGGGTCAGCCTTTGGAAAGCACTGCCCTAATTTAGTCTACCTTATCCTCCCAATAACCTGGCCGGGAGGTATGGTTGCATGAAAACTGCAAACTGTCGAAAAATCAGAGAATTAAGCAAACTGCCCTTTTTTCCTACGGCAACTAGTAAGCCAGAAACAGCCTGACTTCTACTTGCTGTTGAGAGGGAAAGCCCAGGCTTCACAGTTCCTCTTCTTCCGAGGCTGAGACTTCACGGAGACAGCCAAGCTAAAGCTGGCTGGCTCTTTCCATCACCCAAACTGCCCGCAGCATCTAAGGACGATACGCACTTAATGCACCTTCCTGGCCTTCAGTGTTTCCAGTAACAACGCCTTCCTACCATTTCAATGCCTTGAGATGCAGTTTCTCTTTCTGGCCCTGAAGGTTGTCCAGACAGTGCATGCGCATTTACTCTGACACTTCCTCTGACGTGGGTCTGGAAGGAAATACAGTGTGTGAGATGGTAGGACCTGAGTACATGTGCCATCTTCAATGCCCTCTCCAGTGAGTACCAGCTTCCCAGACTTGCACTGTGCCCCAGGTGGTGCAGGCAAGCTCAAGGGGAGCCACTCCATTGTTCTTGGGTATTTCGAACTTTGCATAAACATTCCTACGGGCAGAGGATGTCCTGACCAACCCTCCTCCTCTTTTTGTCATCATTTGGCTATTGCTGTTGTGTACTTTCAGATGTACAAAGAGGGAGAGAGAATCCTCAACATTCCTTTTTTTGGTTTTGAATTTTTGTTTTTAATTTTAATTGACAGTGATTACAAATATTCCTGGTTATGATGTGATATCTTAATGTATGCTTCATGTAGGAGACAGTCAAGGTCCAGCCTGTAGCTTCTGCATGGAATTCTCTGGAACATGGAGGAGGACAAGCAGTGCTGGGAAATGCCACTGAGCAGCTGCTACAGCGCAGGATGAAACCATTACTTTTCTGTGTTTCTCCTTTTCCACTTTTACAGTTTTTGCCACATGCTCATGCAACCTGCACTTCCCATTTAAAATATATATTTAAAATATGTAAGCGGTTAAAAATACAAATTGGTTCGGTTTCAGATCAATATGCTAGAGATATCAGATATTTCGGAAAATGCCAAGGTCAAATTCTTGTATTTAGGATGGTATAACCAAACACCACTCAGGGGCACATGATAAAGTAGTAGCGTGGTGTAGAGCCAGGTGTGGCGGTGCGTGCCTCTAATCCCAGGGCGCACAGAGGTTGGCGGATCTCTGAGTTGGTCTAGAGTGAGTTCCAAGGCAGCAGAGATACACACAGGAACCCTGTGTATATTGGCAGGTGGGGGGAGCAGAAAAAAAGAAAAACAAAGTAGTGTATTATATAATACACACAGAGAGAGGAGTCTGGATTTGAACCTGATGCTGTCAGATGGCAGCACAGTGACTTCGGGCTAAAAGCTTTTTCTCACTGATCTTCGTCTTTCTTTTCCATGAGGAGTGGTGCCCATAGAAAGCATTCTTTCTTCTAAAGAAGAGCCCTGTCAAAGTCATTTGGTACCAATCAGTATCTTGGAGAAGTCAACACCTCTCTTCATTCTCAGACTTTTCATTTGTTAGGACTGTTTAAGTTTTATGTCAGTAAGTCCAAGAAGCCATGGGTCTCTTAAAATGTACATTTTATCTTTTAATAATTTCTAAGAATTACAGTTGGGGATACATATTGATTTCAAAGATGTTAAAAAGTTAATACCATGTCATCTTAGAGTCATTGTTAATATAATGTCATTTACCAAAGGGTTAAACACACACACACACACACACACACACACACACACACACACAGATGAGAGAGAGAGAACTAAACAAAATTTAAAAATCAGGGATGTGTCATTGTAGGTTGTTGGGAAGAAAAAAGAAGTATATAGTATACTGAAGTAGTATGCAATGGAGAAATAAATATTTCAATCTTTACTTAGTTTTGATTATAGAAGCATAAACAATTTACACATGCTTGTAAGTAAATTAAAAACATAACACAGTAGTATTGAGATTGCTTCCCTGGAAGGTTGCACTGGTGTCAAGAAGCATAAACAAGAGCTGAAAGCTGTTCTGGGTCTTAAAATGAGACAGCAATAGGAGGTGTGTGGCTTTAAGCTGTGGTTTTAGTACAGTTTTGAGCTGGGCACGTAGGTAGACAGCACTAGGGACCTCTTGGGTAGGTTCAGGAGCAGATCATCTAAAACCAGCATCTTAATGAGATCATAAGAGACGATAAAATAGGAGGCTCAGAAAATAAGTCAACCTTAGCAGATATGAACTACAGGGGAACTGGGGACTTGTGTAGTCTCTTGTTGCCCCTACGAGGTAGAAAAACTCAGAAGTAGTATAGGAGAGTGTCCAGAGTACCTTCACAGCTCCCACGCCTACATGGACAGCACCATGGACTGGGACAGAATGGAGAAAGAGGAGAAGGCCGCACATTAGTGTCTCCAAGACAACAGGGGTCCAGATAGACCTGTCCTTCATATGGAAGATGGGTTTGGGGAATGGGGTGATGAAGAGGATGTAAGCTATAACTTCCCTGAGGTACTAAGAGAAGACATAAATCATTGTGTCAGGTGTAAGGAATGTGCTCAACAAATGTTATTGTTAAAACATGCTTTATTGAGCACAGAACGAAATTCAGATCTTTAGACTATATAATTTATGCACCACCTCAGTTAAATCCTAGGTCTTGGGGCTCACAACCTAAAACCTTTTAGCAACATGCCACACTATGCTTTTATTTCCCATGCACTATGACTTTAAGCAGAACCCCTTTCAATAAACTTTATTATATATGCTTGTGCACAAGCAATATTTTTGCACACAGATGAAGTGTAGCTTACAGATATTTCCATAATACTTACACATAATGTAACACAAAAACAGATTTTTCTTTTAGAGAGCAAAGCCTCCAGTTTCTTGGAGTTTTGTTCTGTCATTTGACTGCATTAGATTTCTGATGTTCAATTTGCACTGAGTATATTATGGACTTCTCTAGGGAATGAAATTTTTTTTAAGTAAATGTAAAATGCTTTGATAAATCAAAACATGTGAGTGAAATTCTTAAAAATGTCCCAATCTGTTTTGAGACTTGAAATAAAGCTTTGTCTTTAACATAATAAAACCTATTAACCTAAAGGCATCAACAGAATTTTTTTGAGAAGTAATGCATAAGGCATACTTTAAAAGGTTAGTTAAATAAACTACAAGGAGAAACTTGCCATAAGCTAATTGTAAAGAATCTGAAAGCTGTTAAAGTCTGTGCTATTTGATTCAAGTTGGCAACACTTGTAAACTGCCTAGAATCCATATGTAACTGCTATTTTGTAAGTTAGCAATGGCATCTTTCATGATAAAAAGCCAATCATCTAAATATCATGGAATCTTACCCCAGTGTTACCTTGATAACAGCAGAGACTTTGACTTGACTATTCATAGCTGCATTTATTTCTCCCTAGAAAAGTGTTTCCCGTATGTGGTGATTTGGATGAGAATGGCACCATAAGCTTAGGTTTGAAGGCTTGGTCCCCAGTTAGTGGAACTGTTTAGGAAGGACTAGGAGGTGTGGCCTTGATAAAGAAAGTGTGTCACTGGGAGTGAGCTTTATGATTTTAAAAGCCCACACAAGGCCCAGTTTCAATCTCTGCCTGTTCCTTGAAGATTATAGTTCTCAGCAACATCTGCCGCACTATATCCATCTTCCTGCCACCATACTCCCTGCCATGATTATAATAGACTAACCCTCTCACACTGTAGGCAAGCCCCCAATCAAATGTTTTCTTTGTAAGTTGCCTTAGTCATGCTGTCTCTTCTCGCTATCAAAATCATTATCAAAATTGGTGGTGTGGTGATGACTGTTGGGTTGCCTCTAAAAGCTATGCTCTCTTCTTCCTATACACACAAACTGGGCAGTGTTTTGTTTAGAATCAATATGAATACATGTGTCCACATTCTAGGGAAGGGATGCACTGTGGCTCATAAAACCTCTCACGTCTATTCCTCCAAACTCTGGCCTTTCCTGCTGTCAAAGAATAGGGTGAAATAATGACCCCATCTTCACCACAAACTCAGAGTGATTTTCGAAGCCATGTGTTAAACCTGATAAGGATTCATCAGCCTGAATTACCCAAAAAGCCATGCAAAAGAACACCTACTTTCTGATACTCCACAAAGGTAGTAGATAAACTCCACTGCCCCCTCATTTTAGTGCTTATTCTGTGAGCATAAACATTAAATGCCGTAGTCCAAGACTATCTCTCCAAGACCATTTGTGTAGTGAACAACCCTAAAAGAGAAAGTCTCCCTCAGAAGTAAAGGAGAGATATGTTTATTTCCAGCAAAATAAAGATAATGTCTTCTTTTGTGGCAAAGGGCAGATTTGAGTGCCCTATGTTCAAGGATCCTCTGCTCCAATTCAAATTCATTCCATGAGAAGCCTTCAACAGGTGTGTCATAGCAGGAGGACTTGAGGGTGAACAAGATGTTGCTCGCTACAGAATGAGTGATAAAGACATTAGTCTCTCACATAAGAGTTTTGTGTTTTTTTCCAGCCTCCATGAGCCTAGAGTCAGCTAACCTGTGAGCTCTTGGGTACGAGAACATCTCCAACATTCACAGTTCTTGGCACTGGCTCACTTTTCCCACGTTAGAAAAACAGCAAAGAAGGGAATGAGACTCATTGTATTTTGGACATCTTCTATAAGCAGCATAGTGGTAGTTACATTCCAGTTTTACAGAACAAATAATGGGATATTAGAGTAAAACAGCGATGTCTGCTAAATAAGGAAGTGAAAAATTAAAGAATATGAGACTCTTAAATGAGATTATTAAAACTAAACACATGCGTGGTGGCACACACCTGTAACCCCAGCACTTGGGGAGGCAGAGGCAGGAGGATCTCTGCTACTTTGAGACCAGCCTAACAAACTGAGTCCAAGCACAGCCAAGGCTACACGGACAAACCCTATCTTGAAAAATAAAACACAACAAAACCTGAACACATTCCCCCCGGCCCCAAATCAAAGAGCTCTGTAATGGTTTGAATACTTATTCTTGCCTCTGTTGGTGAAATTTGGTTTATCCTCAGTGCAATGGAGAGGATCTAAGGACTATCTAAGTTCTGAGCACTCAGCTCTCACACAGGAGAATGGTGACCTTAGGATTGAACTGAGAAGTCAGTCCGCTGTGTCTCTTTCCCTTCACTCTTCCACCAGGCGAAGACATGGCAGCAAAGTACAGCCTTGGAAGCAAAGAGCCCTCACCAAACATCACCCCCAGGGGATGTCAACACCCTGTTCCACAGAGCCCTCACCAAGCACTGACCCTTCCAGTGCCTTCATCTTGGACTTCTCAACTTTCATATCTCCAAGAAATAAGTTCCTACTGCTGATTAATCATCAAGTTCAAAGTACCGCCCAGAATGGACTAAGACAGACACACTATAAAGTGTTGGTGAAAATGATGTCCCGGGTTAAGATGCATAGCAACACTATTTTATGATCTCACTCTGCCTCCCTAAAATCAAAATGCATATTAACATATTCATGCTTCTGAGAAACTCTGGTGTCAACTATTTGCATTACTTCACCAGCAGCAGTTTCTAAACTTTCTAAAGGTAACCCAATTGACATGCTGTGATATGAGGACAAAATGCAATACAAAGGGAAGAACGCAGGGTTGGATGATGTCTGAAATCCCCCTATGATTCAAATGTCTGCAATATGTAAGAAGCGTTAACTTCTTAAACAAATATCACTAAACAGGGGTGATCTAGATAAGATGTACATTCCAGTGCAGAAGATCCCCACAGGGTCTGGTGTTCCATGTTTGTACCTAACTCTCAGGTGAGGTCAACGCCCTGCTCCACAGAACATTCTTTGAATAGCCAGGATCTTGACAACATAGGATCTAGAAAAATAATAGTCACACTCTTGATGATGGTTTCAAACTATTTAACACATTCCTAGACAAAGATATGTTCCTGCGAGTACATTTTGTTGTTGTTGTGTTGTTTTGTTTGGGGGGTATGGAGAGACAGGGTCTCACTGTGTAGCCCAGGCTGTTCTGGAGCTCATTTCATAGCCCAGGCTGGTCTCAAACCTACAATAACCTTCCTGCCTCTGCCTCCTAAGTGTGATAGAGTTGCAGGCATGAGCCACCACACTAGGTTGCAAACACACTTTAGGTTATATATTTAAAGAGGCGTCTCTACCAGACATTGTGGGGTGATTTCAGAGTGTCTCCTCGGTACAGCTTAATGAATCCCGAGGCATTTTTGACTTAGCAGAAAACTGCTTGGATTTAGTGTAGGATTCTGTACCCCTATGGAGTCCACTTCCCTGTGAGAAGAGCAGGAAAAGCAGCCAGTCATGACACTAACATGAGGTTGTGAGCTGGCCCACCAGAGAATGCTACTGAGGTGGCTCCTTATACACTCCCAGCTAAAACATGACAAAAAGCTGTTCTTGCCAGAAGAAAAAAAACATTTTTTTCTTTTGTTTTCTTCTAATTTATATTTGAACTCCCTTGGCCCTCATTTCAAGGATCATCTTTCCCTGCTTTTCTCTAACTGTTCTGTGGCAGAATGTTTTCTGTGTAATAGAAGGCATATGAGATCATGTAGAAAGGTTACAAGGAGATGAGCTTTCCAGAAGAATAAAAAACTTAATATCAACGAAGTGACTTCCAACAATGAAAATGAAGGGAAGTCTGGCATGTGCTAATTAAGGAGTTTGAGATGTGTGAATTTGTTTCCAATTATGAGATCTGAGTCCAATAATGAATTCTTTGAACCTGTTTCCAGAGTAACATATTTGGTCCCAGAATAAAATTTTATACCAATCCTTAAACAAAAATAAGTTGCAACCTTTCTGACATATAGAGGGAATATGTCAGAGGTAACCTACATGATCTTAATGGGGGAAAAATACCATATTTAAAATTACAAGCATCAAGGAAAATTCACAGTATAGCATGTGAAATAAAAATGAAAGGAACTGTATCTTTCTATAATTTTAAATGTGGTGTTTAGCATGAGGGTCACAAATTCAAGAGTGAATTTCTCCTTCAGTCACATTTTTTTAAAATATCTTTTCCAGTAATGGTAGAAATTTATTCAAGTCTAAAATCACAGTTCTTGCTAATGTGCCTTCACAAATACTACTAGTTTTGTCAGAAGAACTTGGAACAATGCCATGTTTGTTTAGTTAGAGGATTTGTTGTTTTTGTTTGTTTAATGTTTTAGAATGGAAGAAAGGTTGATTGGTCAGAACTTTATCATAATGCATGAGACTAAGCTATATTTAGGGAATAGATAATAAATACAGTAGAAAACAGATGGCATTCCCACAGTGAACAGTTGAGTGTTTAATAGACTGTACAAAGTGAGCAAGGTTGGGAGAACCCAGCAAGGGAAAGTGCAGTTCAGGTGGAATGGAACTTAGATATAGAAAGCTGTTGACACAAAAGGTGCAAAAAAGGAGCACCTTGTGGCATCTGGGTTGGGATGGTCGGTGGATAACTACCAAAGGGCAAGACATAGCTCACGACTAGTATCTGGACAGGGAGAGCCAAAGGAATGGGTATCCCAACCGCACATCTCTGCTAAAATCTAATTTTAGATCCTAACCATAGCCCACAATCGCTTGGTGAAGGTCAGTGCCCCTGTCCGGCAAAGGGCTAGAGAGAGGCTGGGTGAATGAGTAGAACACTTGTGTGAGAAGCAGAACAGGGTGTGCAGCAGTGTGGGAGGGAGCTGTATCTTTGCACACAGGCTAACAAGAGGCTCGGGCCTAGATTTCAAGGGAAGAGAGAATAGCCCCTTTGAATGTTTCATTCTCCTTGTGTGAGAGATTACCCATGCTATGTTTGCTTGGCCAAAATAAAATGGTCTAAAGCACTCTGCTGTCATGACTGCATTAAAAGCAAGGGCCAAGGATCTTAAAATAGAGAAGAATCTTATCAGACTGTGGTTTAAAAATCTGTCCCATCACATTTTCTTATGTCATATTTTACATGTATTATATGTATGATTAATCAATCATCCTTAGTCTCCATGGTAACTTCCCCCACATACACATAATTCTCTTTTTTGTGATAGTGTTCATGATCATAACTGTCACATGTGAAATGTGTACTCTGTGTAGAAGTTCCTCAGATGCATGAACTGTTATTTTCTCTATTTTAACATTGTATGGATAAAAAGCCAAGGCAAAAGTAAGTCCATTAACTTCTGCAAATCATATTGCCAAAAATGATTGATGGTTTGGAGTTAGTCAATCTACAAAGACCAGAATTTTAAATACTCTATTGCCTTTCTCTCTGGAAATATATTTTATTTTAACATTGAAAAACACAGTTGATAGCTTTCAAACTTTTCCTTGAAAGGTAATCAATAAAATATAAAACTGTCAATGGTAGAGGAAAAACAAGAAAAAAGTCACAATTAACAAGATGAACTGAACAGAGATGGGAGGCACTTTCAGTTCCTGCCTCTCTGTTCTGTGTGTCTTTCCATTTGAACTGGATAGTCATCCTTCCTTATCCTCAGTGATGGTTGCAAATACTTAAAATACAGAAGCAATTTTGATGCACCTCTGTGAATGCCCCATATCCAAAGATCTAACATGACAGCATCGTCATAGGCCTTACATTCATTCTATGTTGGCTTTGTTCACTAACATGCTAAGAAGTATGATGGAATTATGTAATGTGAATATAGCCATTGTGCCAGTCAGTGTACTCTGACTGTTGCTCTAAGAAGTTCAGGTAGTTTTTACAAAACATGGTGACCAAGCACAAAGGTTTTAATTAATTCATTATTATTATATGCCAATGCTTAACACATAAATAGTACTTGTCACTCTTCTTTGGAATATCAATTACACTGGAACTAACCTTCCCAACAGAACAAGATGCTTCTCTACCTCTGGACTGAGTGGATTATTTTTATACTTATTTGATGATAATTGAGGTAATATCTAAAAGTAGGATATTTTAGCCAGTTAATGAATGAGTCATTAGAGCTTGGACAAAAAAGGTTGGTAATGAAGTTAAAATACTTGTGCAAATGTCATGTTGAGGTTAACAGTTAAGAGTCAGTTATCCATCATATCCATCAGTATGAAGATGGAGAAGTTGTTATAAACTTCCTAAAACACAGGCTGCTTCATAGTTTAAGCATCTAGTGGAAAAGAGGAGGAAGAATTTGCTTACTCATAGTTCATCTGATTTGTCTGGTAGCAGTATGGCAATTTCTAAGAGGATAGATATGTAAACTGTAACCTTATAAGGCTAATCTTGTTGTGGCCCTCATTTTGCTACATGCTAGAGGAGATTTCATTTGCTCCGGATCTACACTTTAGAAGCAACTCTCTATAGTGGTCACTAAAGTATTGGCCTCTGTGTCATCTTCTGTCTCCTCAGGTTTTAATATTTCAATTACTATGTGAGGTTATCTTATCCCAATCTCAGCTCAAGTTGTTTGAAATAGCTCATGTGATTGATGCTTATACTACTCCTAGGCATATATCCAAAAGATGCTCAAATATAAAACAAGGACTTTTGCTTAACCATGTTTGTAGCAAAATTATTTGTAATAGCCAGAATCTGGAAACAACCCAGATGTCCCTCAATGGAGGAATGGATACAGAAATTGTGGTACATTTACACAATGGAATACTACTCAGCAACTTAAAACAAAGAAATCATGAAATTTGCAGGCAAATGGTGGGAACTAGAAAAGATCACCCTGAGTGAGGTATCCCAGAAGCACAAAGACACAAATGGTATATATTCACTTATTAAGTGGATATTAGACATATAATATAGAATAATCATACTAAAATCTGTACACCTAAAGAAGCTAAGCAAGAAGGAGGACTGTGGGTAAGATGCTAAATCCTCATTCAGAAAGGAAAACCGGATGGACATTGGAAGAGAGAGAAAACAGGGAACAGGACAGGAGCCTAGCACAGAGGGCCTCTGAAAGACTCTACCCTGCAGGGTATCAAAGCAGATGTTTATACCACTAAAGCTATGAAATTTCTTGGTGATGTTGACTGTTCAGCCATAGGCATATGAGCTAGGCCATCCCATCAACAAAATTACATCTGTTTGTGTGCGTTGACTGATCTGGAGATGGGTATAAATCCAAGTCAATCTAATTACAGTGTTGATTATAAATGCTGAGTAAGTGTAAAAATTAAAGAATATTTGCTCCTAATGTGACTGGCACTAATGATATAATATTAGAACTAAATATTAGAACTTATACAGAGTTTAAGAATACATGAATACATTGGACATAATGTATGTCCATGAATACAATGGACATAAAGCAGAGAATCTGATTTGAGGTCCTGGTCAAACCTTCCCTGAGGATATAAGCAATACATTTTTAGGGAATTAGTCATTTTTTTCTGTTTGTTTACATCAATTTGATGTAGTTTTTTTTTTCATCTGCAATATGATACTTCTAGATAATGTATTTCCTAACTCCATATGGTGTCACTTTCTGCCACATTCAGGACAGTGCTTCTTAACCGTGGCTGCATATTAGAATCACTTGGAAATCTATTAAAAATACTGTGAAAAATCTCTCTACTGATTTCCCTTTTGGTCCAGTACTGTTGTGTTAAAGAAAATTGAACAGTAAATCTCTGTTGTTTAGCTTAAAGAGTACGATCTGTTCTCTGCCTTAACGTGGCTGCATCCGACTTGCGGTGTAGCAGCATAAATCGGTTGAGAGAGAAAGAGAGAAGAAAGAAGCTTTAGATGGGAAGTGGTCAAGATGCTGTGGTCTGCTTGGGGGAAAAGGCATATCTGGTGGCTAAGAATAGACTATGGCAATCATTTCTAAAATAGGAAGCAAAATAAATGGGAAATATTAGCGGCAAAAAAAATATGTTAGAGACATCATTCTTGGAAATCATTGCAGCTCAAAAGTGAGCCTCCTTCCACCGTCTGACGCTTGATCTTGGTGGGTAGTACATAGAGGGCTAGCCATGGGATTAGGTCATCAGAGCTCATGTCTGAAGGCAACCAGGCTGACCCCTACCTGATGGAAGAATGGAGGCCACAGCCAAACACACTAGCCCTGCTGATACTTTCTCAGCGAAACCAACAGTTCCGGGATGAGCCCACAAGCCTTTCTTTAGTTTCAGTTGGAGGACAAAGAAGTCGGGAAACAAGGGAGCAGCCAACATGTGCCATCCACCTTCCAGTCCTAGTTAGGATCGAATGCTTCGGCCTGGAGACAAACTCAGACCCGTGTTAAGCCCACAACTACTTTTATGATCTTAAGCAAATGTTTATATTCTCTGTTCTTTTCATCTACACACTAGTTCTTTCCTTAGAATATAATTGTGAAGATTAATTGACAAATGAATGCCCAGTGCTTGGCACAAAGAATTCAGTAAAAGCTATTTCACCCTACTCTGCAAACCCTCTGTTGGGATCAGCTGGATACACCTTTCCGGTAGATTCCCAATATCTATGTGGTCTTTTTTCTTTCTTTATATTTCATGACTGAAATGCTACCCATCCATTAACATTTAATTCAAAACTCACTGCTTCACGATGTCTTACTTCCAGCTAGATGCAGTCTTTCCTTTGACTCTGGCTCTTTATGTCAGACAGAAACCACATTCAGGGTAGTGCTTCTTAATCCTGGCTGCATTTTAGAACCACTTGGAAATGTATTAAAAATATTGATGCCTGGGCCCCAATCCCAGAAATTCAGATTTAATTGGTCTGGGGTGAAGCTCAAGCACCAATATATTTATAAAGCTCCCCAGGTGATTCAACTGTGCAGCCAAGATTTAGAGTTACTGATGGGTGAATGAGTACATTCTTAAATAATGTTTATCAATGAATTCAAGCCAGGATGTTAGTGGCTTAAAGTTTTAATAGACTAATCTTTAGAATACTTGCATTTTTATTAAAATCAATGTAATACTATGATCCAAGAATACAAAAGTAAATAAGATTTTTTAAAAATATTTAGCCTAAAGGAAGAAATTTAACTAGATAGATGCAGATAGAATGGTAAACATAGTCGGTAATATGTGGGTAGAACTCCAACATATGTCTGAGGTACATTAGAAGCACAAAGAAGAAAAGGAAGTGGCAGAAAAGACAGGAAAGGGACTCCAAAATGTGGATGACATTGAGCTGAATATTAAAGATATTAAAGTGTTGCACTTAACACATCTTTCTTACAGAGTAAATAAAAACACAGTGAAAAAAATGTTGAAAATCAGGGAGCTATTTCCCAAATCTCTTTCCATATTACATTATTTGGGATAGGTGGACTAGCTCCTAGGTGACCTTGGAGAAGAAGAGAGTAAGAATTGCCTTCCAACACAAATGCATAAGAATAATGGGTGTGGCAAAGTTTTTGAACTATTGTCAGAGCAACTGGAATGACCTGGGGTTTTATTAACCCATTGTCTGGGCACTCTCCAGGTGTCAATTCTAGTATCATAGGCTTGTTTTGTCCATGAGGCTATGGCTGATGTCAGTCCCTGGATTCGTGGATTCTTGTGCTTCCTGCTGTCAGGAGCATTTTGAGTGGCATTCATTAGGCCTGATGAACTCAGAAAAACAACAACAACAACAAAAAAAAAAAAAAAAAAAAAAAAAACCAACTAAGATTAGATATGGGATAGGTATAAGATAGGTGATTATCCTAGGTTGGGACAGGTGCCCATCTCTGGATAATGATCATGGCCAGGGAGATAGAGTCTACAGATAATCTTTTACTGCTAAGATCTGTGGTTAAACTAGGAATTTCTTAGCAGAGAGGTATGTACTGCTTATCAAACAGCAAGAGTGTTGAGAAGATCTGAGTGATAAAGAGATCTTGCCATCTCTTGGCCACCACCTCTTTCAGATACTCCCTCTTCTTATTTGCAAAATTTCCCAAATGGTTTTGTGATTAATTGATCGCAAAAATGTTTGTAGTTTTCTACTTTGCCCACCAGCCACAATACTTGCTGTAGGACCTTGTAGCAACTTCCATCAAAGCGTAGAGCCTAAGCTGGGTACATTACATGTGCCTATTACAGCAGCTACTCAAGAAGTTAAGGCAGGACAATTGCAAGCTCAAAGCCAGCCTGAGCTAAATATCAAAACACTCATCTAAAAGATGTTTAATTTAAAAAAGGAAGGTAGAGCCTATTTTCTCACATCCTTTGTGACTTGCTACGGTCAGCAAAATAGGATACAAGAGATTAATTGTAGAGTAAATCTGATTTCAAGAGGTCCTACGTGCTTTTGCTTCTTTCAAAACCCTGCCGCCAACATCAGAACAAGCCCAAGCTGGTCTGTGGAGGCGGAAAGATAATGTAGGCAGAGCCAGATGGTTCTAGATGAGTCTACTCTAGACCAGCCAGCCACTAGCCAAACCACCAGTTGAGTCACAGACCTATGAGTAAACTCAGCCAAGATCAGCCAAGCCTGGCCAAGACTAGAAATGCCCAACCAAGCCACAAACTCAAGAGCTAAAGAAAAAGACTGTTGTTTTAAGCTACTGGATCTTGTGGTTGCATGTTAACAGAATTTTTGTGGAAATAGATAACCAATATAGCCACGGATTTACAAAACAGAATAATCCCACATTTAACCACAGATATAATCATTCTCCCTCAATGCTGCTAGCGTAATATCCAGAATCAGAGGGTGGTCTGATCCCATCCACAGCAAGCAAATGGGATTCTTCTGTCACTAATAGTTAATGCTGGTAGGAAATTACTACAACCACAGTAAGAAATTTCTCACTTAGAAATGGGGAAAAGACAGGGACTCAAGTTACTGATTCTTACTTGCAAGTGTTTTAATGTACTTTGCAATCTGTCTCTCTCTCTCGTCCCCCTCCCTCGTGTGTGTGTGTGTGTGTGTGTGTGTGTGTGTGTGTGTGTGTGTGTG
>NW_026592510.1:22076609-22098710 GCF_907164565.1 Psammomys obesus
GTGTGTGTGTGTGTGTGTGTGTGTGTGTGTGTGTGTGTGTGTGTGTGGTGTGGCCTTGGCGAGAAGGTAATTCCATTATTCCCATACACACAAAAAATATGCAGCTTGATGGGAATAATAAGATAAATGATGGCTTTAGTAGGTGTCATTGGCATCAATGTGTTGAATCATTTTCCTGGCAATACATTGAGCTCTTTAATTGGCCAATCTGGAAACTCAGCTTCTGCCAGCTGGGCAGTTTCTCTCTTCTATCTCCTTCAGCTGCAACATGAAGACAGAGGTAAAGGACCTGGGGAATTTTTATAGCCCTCTAGCTTACCACAATTGATCCAGGAAAAGTTAGAGGGCCCTAGATTTCCTTGGGGATTAAGTCAATCCTGGCTCCTGTATTCAGGTTTGGGGTTTCTCTTGCAACATCGCAATCAAGTAGTCATCAGTGCCAGAAATGTAGTTCAGCTAAATATCACCCACATTCTTTTGCTTTTAGCTTCTGTTTCCTTAGATCTTAGCTGAATGAATTAAATCTTTGCCTCCATTGTGTGCTTGCAAGAGTGGTAAAAAGAAGCAGGTAAAACTAACCCCTTTCCTAACCCTAGCTAAGAACTGATTTCCTAACCCTTAGCAAGTCAGAAGAGACTTCATAAATTCCAGATTTTCTCTGAAATTCCATATCAACTTGAAACAGTCTCTCGAAATTTGACAAAAACGCCAGACCTTCAGCAGTATAGAACCCCTGCTGCCACATGAAAATGGCTCTGCTTAACCATGATATCTCTCTTCTGATGCCGGTGTTATTTCTAAATGGGTGAAGTTCAACTCTTCTTGTAGAATCATACAGAGTATCCCAGGAGGAAAGACCCCACAAGCCACTACCGTGACATTTTTCTACCACATCCTTCAGAACTTTAGCTTGATGGATGATACATGGTTTGACTTACAAGATGCCGCAGGGTAGAGTTTAAGAAAACAGTGTCTACTCTGTAGAACCACTACAGATTTGAACTCTAAGTAGTAAAGGCTGTTTCCAGAAGCAGGGTGCTTTTTCCAGAACATGCATTTTCTGGGTAAACACAACACATCCGTGAACACGATTCCATATGGAAGACTGCTGTAGAACTGCCAGTTTGCCTGCATTCAGAGTGACACTGAGAGCAAGCCCAGGCCACGTCCAGGTAGTACGTAAGAGAAGCTCCTGATTAATCAGCTCTATCTGCTGAGGTCAAGAGCTAGCAAAGTAACATGATATGGGTCATCTTTTCTTACTTTTGTGTTATACAAATTTAACTGAAGATGAGGTCTGTTTTGTGACTTTGTCTTTACAGAATGAGAATTTAAATGGAAGCATTTGAAATAAAATCTAGAAAGAGTCTAATGAAAACTAGTCACCTTAACCTCCCAATAGAATAGCTTCACTTTTCAGAAAACGAATTCACTTGTATATAAAAGTCAATCCTGTTCAGAGTTTGTTTATATTCAAATGTGCCACAGCCATTCCCAGCTGAAATTGTCAAATAGGCACACATATTTTTTTTCTTTTTAAATAAAAATTCAGATAATAGTCATATTTCATAAAAGCAATCTTAATGTTTTGAGGCTCAGGAATACATACTCTGAATCTGATAAAGATCAGATACACTTTGAAACTGTTAAAATCATGATAAAAGTTACATTCTGTTTTGCATTTTGAAAACTGTAGTTATGGATGGGTATGTTATATTTACCGCTATGCACTTTTGTATTTTCGGTGACTTAGCATTGACCTCTTTTTTCCAGAATCTTCAAATCTCCTGTGCCAGTTGTCAGACTATATTTTAGCAAAATGATGGTTCTAGCATGCCAGCCATGAAGAAGAGACAGTCTGGTGGGGGCTCCAATCCTTTCACTCACTCACTGAAACTGCCACTGTGTGGGCATGTAAGAAGGCCTAACAGAATATGATGCTTACTCCCAGATGATGTGGTCTTGAATATGAGCAGAAGTTAGCTGTGAAAGTAGATCTGGCCTCAGCCTTAGAAGACTGTGATGGTGGCGGTGTCCAGTCCATGGAACAAGAAGCATTGCAGGTGCTCAACAAATAATGGCTGAAAACAAACAAACAAACAACAACAACAAAAAAAAACCAACTGAGCTTGATCTCTGTACTTTGTTAACCACATGCTTATCCCATTACTCCAGTGTGTCTGAGCTCAAGTCAGGAAGTGTTATGCCGGTTAAACCTGTTCTCTTCGACGAAGGGAAAATTTTTCCTGGAAGCCATCATCTAGAAACAGATAGGAAGTTCTTCTATTAATAAAGAAGTAGATGAATGGATATTGCCTAGATGGTTAATGATGTCTCCATCTAGGAAAAGGAATACCAAGGAGGCAAGAACTCTGGTCTTCCTGGGAGTCTGCACTAAGCAAACAGGGACCCTGCCTAATAAACATGAGCCCTAATCCCAAGGGTCAAGGCCCTCTACTCCAGACCAAGAATAGATGTCCCTGAAGAGGATCAGTTCAGTTTCAGAATCAGGCCCTACATTTAGGTATGAGTGTATAAGCTCCAAAGGGACCAGACATGTTTATTTCAAAAAACCAGAATGACTGCAGTTCACTAAGCCTCTCCAATCTGGCAGGCTTTCTTTGAAGGCAGAGATGATCCTATCTGTTCAGAATTAAAGGCTCAAGTCTGTGATGTTTCCCCCACATGTTCCCAGAGTAGCCAGCATTCTTGCTGAGTCCTCCACTAACTGCCTCCCAAGGGCTGCCTCAGGCTCCTGATCTGGATCCAGCCTGTTCTTTCAGGGTGGACTCTCCTATAAGGCCCCACTAACCCAGCAATGACCTTTACCCCTATAACCTTTTTCTGAGTCCACTTCCTCTGACCACAAGAACTAAACAGTTCCATGCTCTGCCCCCACAAAGCTCCAAACACTGGGCCTAAGGAGTAGCTAATTGGTTTTTTACAAGCCTCGGATAATCCCGACATTTAAATATTGATGTTCATTTCTGGGTAGCTATAAACACAAAAGGAGGAAAGAGCATGTGTAACCACTTCCTCTCGTTCATCTCACCATGATAATGGACTTGAGTCAATAACCCCAGTTTCATAAAGAGGGGAGCCTTTCAAATTCAAAGGGAAGGGGCAATGTGCTCTGTCATCATGACACAGTGGTCCATCCATCTGGTATCATCTGCTCTGTTTACCCAACATGTATGTACCTACTCATACACATGAGCACATACAGAGTTGGAAGTAGGAGGAGAGCTAGAGGAATCCTGGTTCTGAGCTGAAGAAAATACCAAGCAGATGATGCAGAGCAAGGCAATGGCATCATCAGTGAGAAAGATACACATGGACCGTTAGGATGCCGTGGGTAGACCACGGTGCTCACGCACCCAGAAGAATCCACAGTTCCATTTCTATTTTCCTCCCAATCTGCTAATCCTCCCTGGTCCTTCTCTGCTTGACATATGATCTTAAACACACTTCTCTGTGTCTCTGTGACATCTGCTTATCTTTTTCTCACTTTATATTATGTCTTGAAAAGGTCCGTTGAGAAGCAGACATTAATTTGTTACAGTGCTGAAACTTCTGTTGTCACCTGTATCTGGCAGTTATGATTAAAGGTTTATTACCCACTGAGATGCATGCCTGCCTCTAAACCAGGACCGAGGAATAGCATTAAGACCTCACATAGCAATCTTAATAATGGTACTATCCCTAGGTTCAATGAAAACACCGTTAATATCACAGTGACGTGCACAGAATCACAATTTGTCGACTTGTGCATAATTGAAAGTTGACCTGCCTTGCCCAGACTTTGATGCTAATGGATACCTTATGTTATATTATTGTGGGTTCTCCCAGTATCACTTTCCAGATTGTATCCTTCCTGAGGGTAGTACCTTCATTACTCTGAGGCCAGGAGTCACATCTTCACTTATATTACCAACAGATATTGGTAGAAGCAGTTTCTTTCCCTTTTTTGTGAACTGATAAATACCTACCTGAGCAACAGGGATAAAAGACCATCACTAGATTTAACAGTCTGGAGGACTTCATTCTCTCTACAGTTTCTCTATATGAACACTCAGCCTGCTTAGGTGAAGGATTCAGCCTTGGATTTCTGCCTTTGTTCCCAATTCCGGCTCAAAATCGCCCATAGGTGCAATGGGAAAGGAGGAGCCTATAGAGCTTTGTGGCAACAGTGAAAAGACAGAGTCCTCAGAGAAGCAGAGTTTACTATGGATGCTTATGGGATCTACTGCAGAAGATCTCTAGGCAAATGACCAAAGAGGGTTAGTGTCCTTCTTTCTAGGAGGTCTGGTCATTTGGCACCTCTAGTTTGATCATTGTTATTCATTCCTCTGATGGCTGAGTTCTGCACTTGTCCATGACTACAGTGAGGACTCTGAATGGGCCTTGACTCGCCAGTTTTCAACTGCTGTTCTATCACAGTCACTGTCCTTCTAAGCAGCTTTTGAAAGGAAGTCTGAAAGGTTCTATACCTTCTGAGTCTCATTCAAGCAATAGAAAAACAGACAGCACTTCCGGCCTGCCCACTGCCCCACCCCCACCCGGAGCATGCATGTAAGTTTTTGTTTAACAAGACCATTCTTAATTGCCTAGACAGCCTACAAAACGTCCCATATGGACCGGAGTGTGGAAATCTACTCTTTCTTTTTCTCCCCAACTTAACCCATTTCTTGGTACTGGTTATATCAGTGTTCCGTGTTAAGAAGCTCCAACACGCCCGATTCATCCTCATCTGAGGCCTGGAAAGTATTCAGATGCGTAACTATGAAGTCAGCAGAGTGACACATGGGCCCAAAGGAGTGCTGGCCCCAAGAGGAGAGACGGTGGCCTGTCTGCAACTGCCTTACCTCTCCCCTCAATCTCTGCATCTGGCGGTGCAGATTCTGGGTCTTGTGATGCAAGAGAAACAGGCTACCAGCTTTTTGGTTTTTTGTTATCCAGTCTCATCAAGTTTCACTATCTAGCTTCTCGTCAGTATCTTGTTAACCGCATCCAACTCCCCATGTGATGGTTCTAGGAAGTGTTTCATTTCGGAAGCCTGATTTCAAAGAATACCATAACTCATGACAAAGTCCTCTTTTGTACTTAGGATCTGAGTATTTGCTCTTTTTTTTAAAAAAAAAAATATTTTATGATTATTGCTATAGCAATCTTTAACTTATAGAATTTTGGATGGCTAACAAAATGAGGAGGAAATCAGCATAGAAGAATACATATCAGGAGTGGGAAGTTCGTGTAGGGGCTGAAGTTTAACACAGTAGATTTCATTTTTTTTTTAAAGATTTATTTTCTTTTTTACTGTATAAGTGATTTGTCTGTTTGCATGTCTAACGTATACCACATGCAAAGCTGCTCCTCATGGAGGTGAGATGTTGAATGCTCTGGAACTGGAGCTGTAGATTGTCATGAGCCTCCAACTGAGTGATGGGAACTGAACTGAGGCCCTCCGTAAGAGCAAAAATTAGCTACTGAGCCATCTCTCCAGCCCCGATATGGTAGTTTATCATACCACAAGGCCTCACATGAAGCATTGGGTGGAATGGACAGAAAGGTAGTTCTAGCTAAGAAACAAAAAAATAAACATCTCTCTCTACTTCGCCTCTCATTTTCTTCTGTAAGTTGGAAAATAGACTCTGTATCCTTGCCTTTCTTGGTAATCCCCCACAAAGTTAAATCAGCTCTGGTTTTCAAGGTATCCACTGCAAATGGTGATTTAGCAGTTGAACTCTTCACTGTTTTCAAATTAATAAGATCTCTCTCATGAAATGTAACCCTGGAGTCCTATATGTTTTTGTATTCTTTGGGCAGCAATATTTGACAAGGAATGGACATGTAATTCTGCTTGGTATTGCAATATTAAAATATCTCACAGGAAAAAAAAGGTATGCAAGAAAATTGATATTATATACAAGTATGACTTTTTAGCAGGATTTTGGAGCAGGTCAAAAGAGAAAGCCAAAGGGCAGGTCTTGTAGTGTAGAAATGTTTCCTGCAACTGAAGCCTTTTCTTCTTTGTGGCTTTTGTGAAGAAATTTTGGGACTGGACATGCAGGCCTATGATCGTATCTACTCTGGCGGATGAGGCAGGAAGACTGAATCTAAGCTCAAATCTTGACTGCTTCCTAGAGTGAGTTTAAGGCCAATCTGGGAACTTAGTGACCCTGTTTCAAGATAAAAATCAAAAAGCTGGGAAGGTGGTTGGTCTGGTGATGGTTACAAGAATAACCAATTGCTTTCTGATTGGATTTAAGGAACATGACATGGGAGGAAACTCATTCCTGGTACTGTAATCCTAACCAAGAACCCATGGTGAGGGCAGTCATAGGTCCTCCAGAAGAACCTACTATTATTATTTTGCTAAGTGGACATAATATCAAATTATGGAGTGGCCTTTTAAATACTTATCTATCAATTAGTGTAGCACTCAGCCCTCATCAAAGAAGCTTTTTTTGTGGTTCGGTAGATGCAGTTAATACAGCTGGTCCAAGCGTAAAGAATAAGTAATTGCAGAGTGGTCAGCTCTAAATAGGACATCTGTACCACGGTGTATCCCTAAGGCCCAGGGAATATCTCAGCAGAGAGAAAAGAAGAAAGATTGCAAGAGCCTGAAGTTGGGAGGACTTCTGTAAAACTGTGTCTTCTGGACAGATGTGGCTGGTGCACTCAGGAACCTCAGCCATTTGTGGCTATCTGCGTAAGATCTGTACAAGATCAGGCCAGCCAACATTTTCACACGGCTGGGGAAGGAGAACATGGGGTTCCACACCTGCCTAAGGAGCTGCTGGCAACAGACGGTTTCTAGGGCGAGAGTCATTTTTCTCCAGGGGTGTGACCCATGTTTTTGCCTATGTTCCACAGGGTGGTTCTACACGTATGTGTACAGGGGCAGCACTTTTAGACTCAATGGCTCATTTTTCTAAAACAGCCTGGAGAGTTCAGCTCAGCACCAGACTGCTTGCAGTGTGTGTTGAAGGGCCCATGCTCAGTCTCCCATACTACAGAAGCAGAAAATAAGCAACCAAATGAATAAAAGAACAAGAAAAAAAAAGCCCAACTCTCCCGAGACTCCTGCAGTAACAGGCTGAGCTTGTCTTTCCAGGAAGTAATTGTTCACAGCCTGAAGAATGTCTGATAAGGCCCAACTTTCACCCACAAGCCTCAGGACACTGACAACAAAATTTAAACATGACTCTTTTTTTTTTTTTTTTTTTCCAAAACAGGGTTTCTCTGTGTAGCCTTGAAATCCTGGACTCACTTTTTAGACCAGGCTGCCCTGGAACTCGGAGATCCACCTACTTCTGCCTCCCTGAGTTGCTGGGATTACAGGTGTGCTCCACCACACCTGTATTAAACATGACTCTTAAATTGTCTAGTCAATATGTGATCGTGGAAGATTTCCGGAGAGAACAGAATAGGATTGTCTAGGTTTGTAAAGTATAAGATCTTTCAAGATGACATGGAATTTTCCCTCACATTGTGTTTGCAAGCCTCTCTATCGTATTTTCAGCTGCAAGGCTTTAATTTCAGCTCACATTGAGATAAAATGATTGGAACTGGGTGTAGTGGTGCATATATGCAGTGTGAATACTTCAGTGGAAGCAGGAGGATGCCGAGTTCATGGCCAGGTTGGGCTACAAAGCTAGATACTGTCTTAAAACAGCAGAAATAAAGTGAAAAAAAAACAAAAACAAAAAAATGATACTTGGGAAGGCCACATGCCTTTAATGATTCATTTTGATGTGTATTTATCTGTACCGTATTGATGGCAAAATTGTGTGTGTGTGTGTGTGTGTGTGTGTGTGTGTATCAAGGATGTTCCACTGGCTCTCGTAAGCCTGAATTCAACATAGAAGTTGTCAAGGATTGAGGGGAGCAAACTCCTAAAATTCATACCACAGAAACTACTTTTGGATTCTGATAGTAAGCTAAACCTTTGTCAGTTTTGCAAACTGACATCAAAGATCCTAAAATAATGAATGTTTTTAGTTAAATGATTGTCACATGTGCTGGAAGAGGGTTCTTTTTGTTTTGTTTTGTTTTTTTGTTTGTTTTTGGTCACTCTGAATGGCTTCCTTGGATTGCAAATTCAATATAGCTTTTCCTCATCCATTTTCCCCCTTCTGTTTTCAATAGTTCCTGCATTGCCAAGCAGCAGGTTAATAGGATGCAAAGTGCAAAAAAGGCCAGGGAATCTGTTGGTTACAGTCTACTTACTGAGGCTGTGTCTCTGATACTGCACGCTGAACTCAGGGAAAAGGCACCTCCCAAACATAATCCAAGGAAAATGCAAGCTGATGTAGCACAAAGATGCTTTGTTTAAGAACAGCAGAAATTTCTAGCAACTATCTGGGAAAAAATATGCAGGACAGGAGGGAATGTAATCAAATAACAAAACAAACCCAAACTAAAAGAGAATCTTTATAAACCAGCACAAGGCCACTTTGTTTTTAAGTACACACAATGAATTTTAAAGATCTTTGTTCAGAAGGAAATAAAGTATTATGAAGGACTGACACATTTGATGGATGGATGGTTTCTAAAAACCACATTATCAATTACTTTTTTTTTTCTTATTTGGCTCCACTCCAGTAATTTTTATTTGAACAAGCCACATGCTAACATGGTTTTGATTGCAGGAAGTGCCTGGCTGCTGTTAAAGGATACTGTTTCACTAACAGGCTTATCTCTGCTGTCCCCCCTCCCTTTGCTGATGGGACTCTGATATGAAAGGCACAGCTTCAGTTGTTATAAACAGTCTAGGATTGTTTGCTAGACCCGCCCGTGTTTTCTCGAAGCCTTCTGTGGTACTATCCAGAGGACAAATTCAGCAGCGCTCCAGAAAATAAACACTTGAATTCAGCTCGTATCTGTCTTTCACTCAGATATGAAATGAAATTTTGACTCTGCTTCTGTTTGTGTCTCATAAATCTATGCTGGTTAGCAGAAACACTTACAGATAGTATATTCTTCTAAAAATTCTAGATTACTCTCTCAAATGAATCTTGCTGAGGAAAAAAAAAAAGCAGTCAACCGAAAATGTCTGAAGGTTCTTTTCAAACAATATGGCGCCACCTTGTTTTAGCTCCCCTTGTCTTTCTTTTATTTTACCAAAACAAGCATATTAGAAGACTGTTTATTAGGACAGTATAAGAAATGTAGCAGCCAGGCAATGGCGGCACATGCCTTTAATCCTAGCACTCAGGGAGTTAGAGGCAAGTGGATCTCTGTGAGTTTGAGGTTGACCTGTTAATTAAATGATTTTTGTTTGTCTTTTTATTTTTCAAGACAGGGTTTCTCTATGTAGCCTTGGCTGTCCTAGACTTACTTTGTAGACCAGGCAGGCCTCAATCTCACAGCAATCTGCCTGCCTCTGCCTTCCTGAGTGCTGGGATAAAAGTCATGTGCTACCACGCCCAGCTAAATTATGTTTTTAAGCACTAAGTGTTTTTTTTATTTTTTCCCCTCTTTGACTAAGGAAAGATCTGAAGATTTGAGAATGATCATCAGTGGGCTGGAAGTTATCCATAAAATAACTGCTTGACATATTCAAGAGTTTGTGCCAAGGTGTTCTTTAATTGCAGCTTTATGGCTGTACCGTTTGCATATTACCATGTCCAAAACTTATAATAACATTTCTAAATTCCCAGGGCTATCAGGAAAACTCGAAGCCCTGGATACTTACTTAGGTACGTACCCTAGTTCTTTCTGTATTTTAAACACTAATTTTAGTGATTATTCCTCCACTGAGAATTAAAAACATAAAATGATGATTTAGAGAATGGGCCATTTGATTATTCATCAGTACATGAAAACAATTTGAATGAATTAGAATTTAATCTTGTTCAATGGAAGAAATACAAATTTAGCAACCATTTGTTGATTCAGTCCTCATATGGTAATTCTAAAAGATCTCACAGCATGATTACACAAAGTGCATTAAGCTGGGTGTGGTGGTATGAGTCTGAGACTCTAGTGTTTGGCCAGAGGTTGGTTAAGTTTAAGGGATACCTATAGCAATATTAAGGGCAGCCTGGGATATCTAGCAAGACCCTGTGGCCAAAAGTAAAACAAAAAGCATTACTAATCACAACTTAATCCTTTAAAGTAAAATAAACCAAAATATTTGTGTGTGGGGGTGGAAGTGGGTGTGGTGTGGTGTGTATGTGGGCTTATGTGCACATGTAAATATAGGATTTGGGTATATTACATGCATGCATATGTATGGAGGCTGGAGGTCAATGTCGAAATGAACTCCACCCTATTCTCCATGATAACAGTTTCTTCCTGAAGCTAGAGACTGACTTTTGGCTAACTGGCCAATGAGTGCTGAGATCCACCTGACTTCGGCTACCCACCCCTGAAATTGCAGGTGGGCTTGCTGCACCCAGCTCTTCTTTGTGGGCCCTCAGCTACACAGCCAAACACTTCATTCACTGCGCCATCACCCAGCTCCAAAACGATCCTTGAAAAATCAAAATCATGCATAATTGCACATAATCAAAACCGGGCATAGTGGCATATTCCTTTAGTCCCAGCAGTCCAGAAGGCAGAGACAGGTGAATCTCCCTGAGTTCAAGGGCAGCCTGGTGTACATAGTTTTAGACCAGTCTGGACTGCACTGTGAAAAAGTATATACACAAATGTCTTGTTCCTTTCTGGCACTGAAGATAGTAGTTTGGAAAACAACAAAATAATATTCCAGAAAGTACTCTTGGAGTTGAATCTGATTCGGTAATCTGAATCAAGTTATCAAGTAATTTGAATGAAGTTATGCAAGTTAGAAAACCTGTCCCAGACCCCATAGGTTTACTTGAAAAATGAAAGTGAGAGGGAAATTAAGGTATTACATTCAATCCTTCATTTTTTTTAAATTTTATATTTCTGTGCTAGAAATTGAACCTAGGGTCCCACATGTTATAAGTAAACATTCTGCCACTGAGTTATATTCCTAGTTCTCTTTTTGCTTTTCTTTCTTTTTAATTTTGAGGCAGGGTCTCACCAAGTCACCCAGGTTGGGTTTCAATTTACTTGTACCCCAGATAAGCCTTGAATTTGCAATTCCTCCTGTGTCACCCTCTCAAATAGGTGATATTATTGGCTGCCAAATCCTTGGACCTGACTGGGGCAGTGAGGGAATGAAGAAAAGACAGACAGAATGAAGAAAAGACATTTTGCAGAAAGCTGGGGTCTGGTGGACTTGGGTTTGCTGATGGAGAAACTGCAGGACCCAGAAGCTCAGAATGTTTATTATAAACTCGAATGGGGGTGAGTGGGGTGAGGGTTGGAGGAGTGCATGGTATTGAGCACAGCTGACAAGGAGACAGGGTTATTACATACAGATAAAGGGTGAGGTGAGGTTTACGGCATACAGCTCCATCAAGAGGACAGGGTTAGCTAATTGAGATAAAGCAGCCTCTCTCAGAGAAGTAGTCTTCAGGCTGTAGATATCCATTTGGGGAGAATGCATGGTGGACGTTTTCAACACATGCTATCAACAACTACACACAGACCAGCGGAAGGTTTGCCATTTCCCTCTGAGGGTCATGGCAGAGGAGCAGGGACAAGAGACTTTGTCATTCTGCAGTGGGTCTGAGGTTCTAGCATCCTTGACGTGGCTATGTCTATGTCAATAGCACGCGTTCCTTCAGGACTTTACTCACCCAAGCTTTCCTCCACTCTGTAAATGGGCCTGAAACACCAACCCTCTCCACATTCAGTCATTGCTGTAACAGTGACTTGCAGACTCAGTGAATGTTAGAAACACCATAACAGGGGATAGCAGAACGCAGTGAGGCCAGAATCCCCACAAGAAGTCAGATCCTTTCAACACTCTCTTTTTATACTCCAAAGTCAAAATAAAATCATATCTCCCTTTTTATTAAATATTTAAATTTCCATTGAATTGACTAGTTAGTATCTCTTTTGGCTACCCTCCTTCCTTAAGCGATGGCTTTAAGGTGATTTTGGCTTTAATAATTAGTAAAGTTCCAGTTGTGAATGCAGTAGTTTTATAAATAATAATGTTTTAATTAGAGTTACTTCAGACAGCAGTGATAAATTTTCCTGAGCATTGCATAAATAATTAGAAAATGCATATGATTAACATAAATCATTCAACAAAAATCTAGTTTTCTCAAATGTTCAAAACCAGTTTTAAATACAGATGTTTATATCAAATTATTGTAAACATTCCACCCTCCAACTGATGAGAAGTATAGTTGGCATTCATTTTACAAGTATGGTATTTAACGTGTAGCAATTGATTAGCATGGATCTCTGAATGTGACTAGTCTTTACAATCTGATTCAGTCACTCAGTGTTTTTGGAAGAAGTTGTTGTAGGATAGATTGCTATCTAGCAGTAAATGTTATAAAAAACAGTCTCCGAATTGAACTTGCGATAAATATCTGACAATTCTTTTACACTGTCTTATTAAAGTATATTTACACATGTCTTATTAATGTATATTTACACATGACAATTGCCATCATAATAAATAATTTTCCAAATGATTAGTTGTATTCTAGAAAATGTAAAGAACCCATGATCCTCCAAGGAGTTAAAAATAAACTGTTTCCTTTCTATAAATCATAAATAACAGCTTTCTTAAGCTTGTAAAGGAAAAACTGTCTATATAGCACAGTCTACATAGTATTTAGGTCCTTCATGAACGTCATTCTTGGAAAATGTATGATTATTTTTATCATGCCTATCCTTTTCAAAGCCTTAATTCTTCCCTTTAAATTCTCACTGGAAAAGTTACAAAAGGTACCTTGCTTTGAGTTTCAATTTGAGAAAAGGAAATGAGTAAGTTTTCTTCATCTCTTTTGTGTAGATGTTGCAAAAAGGTCAGATTCAAAAACCTAGCCTAAGCTATAAAGTACACTGCATGGAAGCGATTGTATCAGGAACCATAAGCCAGTCCCACTGTCAGTGGATTTTCTTGGAGGAGGATGAGTAGAAGTGTTGTTCCATTGCGTAGCTGTGGCATCTGCTACTGAGCAGGTGAAGGAGTAGAGAAAATCACAGGATTGTAATTAAATATTACACTATCCCTACTTGTCCTTATGACTTGTCACTTTCTCCATCATTGGCATCTTTAGAGGAGAATATTCATCATGTACAGCCTGTGTCAGAGTCCATCAGAAAAGTAAAGACTTTCCAAAATGGCAGACTAATGTGAGAATGCACAGATGAGCTATAGGCACAGGAAGACGACCAAGGATTCCAAGGAACTGAAACCTCCAAGGATCCCTGGAGATGCTGAGGACACCAGGCTTCTGATCATACATGGACTGATGTTAAGATATCTTGCTCACAGTCATAACGACAAGAAACCCAGAAGGCTGAAAGATGAGGACACTCAGTTAGCTGGTGTGGGAGTTATGCAAACAATGCCTTGGCATATACATTTAAATGTAAATACCTCGGTCATTAAAGCCTGACTCTCCTATTGTGGGGTCTGTTTCATTGCTCTGTAGCACTAGGGCTTGAACCGAGGGCTTCAAATTCACCACTCTACTTCCCAGATAAATTCCCAGCCCAAACTGTGGAGTGCACATGTCCTTGCTTTTAGACATACATATGAACCAGGCGGGCCACTCTCCTCAGAGCTGTGGTTACCATTTTGGTAAGGCAGTTACAACAATTGCCATTTTCTCTCCTTAACAGTTTTATAAGGAAACACTCCATAGAGCACAAGGCAATAAAATTATTGTACAGAATTAAAAAAGTAGTTTTACTAAACTGGGAAGAAGTGAATTCTAAGACCTTGGTCTTTATTTCCAACTTGTTTGCTTACTACAGTTGTATTAAGTGATGGGACTCAGTAGACACTTGTGATCTATTCAATAGCCAACTCTCTTTAAGACACTGTGTTTAACAGGTACCCATAATAGACCCCGGGAAGATGACTGAACTGTTAGGATCGAATAGGCCCTCTCAGAGACCCCAAGTTCTGTTCCTAGCTCCTGTGCCGAGTGACTCACAACGGCTTGCCACCTCAGCTCCAGGGTATCGGCCACTTTCCTCTGGCCTATGTAGGTATCTCTAGTCAAGTTACACGTACATTCATATACATGTAATAAAAATTAAGTTTTAGAAGCTAGAATAGAAACATTAAAATTTTGCTCTATGTAAAAGCAAGCAGTGAAGGAAGAAGGCAGCTCTATGAGTGAGAATTTCCTAGGGTGTCAAAGCCTTTTCTCAGTAAGTCAATGGGATGAGATAAACTATTTGTACTCATACTTATTCATACCCTTTTACAGGGATTTCTGTTAAAGGAAGTCATGTGATTTATCAGAATTGTCCTAAGCAGTATAATATTGAATGATATCGGTAGGAACCCGCTCGCTCGTGCTGGTATTATGGAGTACAGACCCTTATAGTTTAAGGTTATGTAATTCCCCAAAACTAACCTCTAATCTTCACCTGCCCACGGACCAGGTAACTTCTTGGAATGCTGGGAACTGTAGTTCTTGGGAAATAACAAAGCCTCATGGGAAAGTGGCATTCCTATAAGTTTGTCCTTACAAGTCCCTGCGACAAGTGGCTCAGGTCCATTCCAGCTGGGAAGTTCCTGCGAATGGTCCTGACCAAAGTCCGTCTCTTGGTCAGTATTCATTATTTAATAATGCTTGCTTTAAATTTAGCTTAATATGGTGACATTAGGGTGTTCTTTGGTTTGGTTTTTTTTTTTTTTTTTTTTGTGAATCACAGGATTAACAGTTACTTTGTGAAGCAATCACCTTTCAGCAAGTTTCTAAAGCTACGGGCCCCAAATCCACATTTCAGACGTTTATTCCTTGGGAAATTTACAAAGATGGGCAGTAACCCAATAATGTTTAGCAAACAGTCTTTACTAGAAGTCCAACAGGGCTGGGTAGATGGCTCAGCAGTTAAGAGCACTGAAACTCCGAAGGGCCGCGGTTCAATTCCCAGCACCCACATGGCAGCTCACTGACTCTGTCTCCAAGATCTGAGACCCTCACACATGCAATGTACGTAAAATAAAAATAAATAAGTTATATAAAAGTAATGGGCTACAGGTAGAGGCAAAGCTATAGGGGACATCCACTGATCATTTTCTTGTACAGAATGATGTGATGGTTAGTTGTTCTTTCTTATACCTATCCCATCCTCAAACTTCCAATTTTGGAAAGCGAATATGCAGGTTTTTCTCCTGTGAAATGTGCCCTGCAGGTTGTTGTGATAGTTACGGAGGGCGCGAGCCTGTGTGAAGGCGCCTTGATCGGCTGAACAGGTGTGAGCCCCGCTGTTCCCTGAAAGCCGGAGTGCTGCTGCCGCACCGTTCATCTCCCTGCAATCTCACTTATCAAGCCCTCATAAGCTTTAAGCGGGCGACAGAGAGGAGGGCGGTGCTTCCTGTGGCTGTGGGAATACTCAGTTTCTGCTTTTGCCCCAAGGCACCAGCAACAGTCTCCCCGGATTCACCATCCACCCGCATTCTTGCAATAAAACATATGTTTAAAAAGGCTTAAGCTTAGGCAGGTGAGCTGAATAGTATTTAAATTGCCTACTTGAATTGAACATCCACTCGTGGAATTCGTGTTTATGCAAGGCGGGGGACCGGAGTTCTAGGCGTCCTTTTAAACGCTTTCAGGTTGTGCGATCTTGGGCAAGTAACCTGTTTGGGGTCTCAGTGGTTTAGCCCTTAAAGTAAAACTGATGATACTCTGTTTGCTTAAAGTCACTGGTCAAAACAGAAAAGTTTATTCAAGGTTCCTCTGGATTCAAAGAAAATTATGATGATATGAGTTTTTCTTCAAAACAAGTCATTATGAATAGTGTATTTCTCTTGCTTGGTCAAATAGTGTATTTGACTTGCTCGGCTGGCATAGTGTGTAGTAAATAGACAGTTCTCTTTAATCAGCTGCCCAGGTTGGTGAGAATCCTAGGGTCTCCTTCAGATTTCAGAACTATTGCTGACTGGAGGTATGTCCATTCATGTGTGCCACTGGGCTCAAAGTTCCCATTCCCACTGACCTTCAGCATGAGAACTGTGGTTCTTGAGCTGCTTGTGGACCTGTTCACTGGTCTACCCCTTATTCAATGTAAACACCAGATGGCCCTTCCCATCACACAGACATAACCCCAGCCCTAAAAGGAGGGAGAAGAGCCTTAGTTACCTACAAACTGAGAATGATCTTAAGAGGTTCAAATAATACAACCCTTCAGTGAAAAATGAAGAGTGTGCTGGGTGGTGGCACAGGCCTGTAATCCCAGCACTGGGGAGGCAGAGGCAGGCGGATCTCTCTCTGAGTTCAAGGTCAGCTTGCTATAGAGAGTGATTCCAAAACATCCAAGACTACACAGAGAGACCTTGTTTCAAAAACCCAAAACCAAAAGTCAAAAAGAAGAGGAAAAGGGAGGAGGACTGCTTTTTTTTTTTTTCCTCCCTGAAGTCTCCTCAGCACCTATGTAAATTTGTCCATCCTATTTCTAGACTATTCCCCTCCCAGTAAAAAGGGCAACCAATGTCCATTTGCCTTTTATCCACCAAATTTAGAAGCACCCCAAGCCAAAGGTAGCTCTTGCCTCCATAAGTCAACACAAAGGCAACTGGCAAAGACAAAGCTCTGCCTCCCCCAGAGAATCTAGAAGTCTGGCAGTCCGACACACTGATGTACTAAGTTCTTTTGAATAAGACCACTGTGCTATCTTCATCTTACCATAGATAGTCTCCGTGACCCTCGCTGTTTCAGGTCAGAGCAGACCTTACATTTCCGCATTGCATACAACCCCTGCTCAAACTAAAATTTGCTTGCCAGTCATTAGTGAGACAATGGCAGAGCCGTGTGTGTGTGTGTGTGTGTGTGTGTGCGTGTGTGCGAGTTTAGTATGTGTCTCCAGAATCAACTGCTCACAGATAAAAACAATAGATCAGTCTTTATTGACTTGGCCTCATGAATTAATCTTAAGCTACTGCACCTGCCCCATACTTGTCTGTTGTGTGTGTGTGTGTGTGTGTGTCCTCTCTCACCTTCACCAAAATTTTCTAAAATTGAAGCTCTCACATTCATCTGGTTCACTTCACAGATAGTTTAGCAGCCAGCTTGCACCTGACATTCAGGTCTGCACTAGAGCATCATTTCATCTGGGAAGCCTTCCCATCTGATGTGGTCCCATCTCCCCAGGCATTGGGATTCTGTGCGTCCCACTTTATCTCTCTTCATAGCCTTTGCTCCCCTCTCCCACATCAGCCTCCAACAGAGAAATGTAAGAGCCAACACAGAAGAAACATTTTGTTGTTTACCCTCAGCCTGGCTCCAATCAGAAGAGAAACATAAAGTAAATTGAACGAGTAAAGTTCAAAAACAGGAAGGAATCGGAGAAAAATGGTTGGTAACAGGTATAAGACTCTCCATCAATGTCTCTCAGACTTTTTCTACTTGCTAATCCTTTTTTTGCTAGGGAAATTTTGGGTTACCTTGGGTCAAAGGGTCCATTAAGTAGGTATACAAATTAAACATTTACTGATGATAAATCAAAAGGAAATTTATTTTGAAGTAACTCATTGATGTATATATAATCTAATCATTAAAGATGAAAGGACATTTGCATGCTAATGAAATGGAAATGCTTATTTATCTTTACACAAAGAATTAAATCCCAGCTGAATATCTGATGCTGCTTCAGGACACTTCAACATTTTTTTTTTCTTCAGAGTCGACAGATATTGTGATTCGAATCATCAGTTCAGAGAGCACCACTTTGCATAAACACATAGAATAAAATGACAGAAGTATGTTTAGGGCCACTTCGGAAATTGTTGGAGATTCTGTCCTAATCTCAAGCCAAAATTCATTGAATGATTTTTTTATGAAGCTCAAGTCAGCAATTCAAACAGCAATTTTAAAAATCAAACATTCTAACACAACCCTATCCAAAGACATACTAATTTGATACTTACATGCAGAAGAATAGTGGTAGGAAAATATTAAAAGTCTGTTTTCTATAATTAAATTATTTTTCCATAAGGGCGGAAAACTTTGTACGTACACTTAAAAACACTGAAATTCATAACTTCCAGCAGCGTAAGCTTGGCGCCACGGTGTTTCAGGAGGCTTTCAGTAGTGCTGTATAGCAAGGCACGCTGTGCTCTTGGGTTCACAATCAAGGTACAGCTCTGCACTGGAACACTGGGCCAGAAATACCTTTGATTCATTTTGTATTTGATTTCGAATTAATTTTTGGCAATGTGTTCGGAATTCTTTTTACTGTAGCTAGTGCATGTGGTGCGGTGTGTGTGTGTGTGTGTGTGTGTGTGTGCGTGTCTGTGTGTGGTAAGGCCCTACCTGCCTCTTTATTACAAAACAGGTAATAAAGAGAAGCAACTGCCCTTAGTACTGAGATAGAACACCTGCTACCCTTCCACCCCCACCAAAAAGGAATTGCTCCTGCAAAACCCTGAAGACACAGGGCTTAGAACTGGACCTTGCTGGAGAGTGCTGTTGTGACCGACTGATGAGCAGGTGATTCCAGCTGGAAACCTACTTTCTCTGACTCGCCAGAAGGCCACACACCAGAATCTGCTGAAAATGCATCTTCTGCAGTGTCAGGAGACACTGTTGAGGGAGGTATGTGTTTGGACACTTGATCCAAAGCCACCTAACTGTGGATTGAAGGAAGCTGCTGGCTGCCGCTGCCTCCTGCTCCTTGTCCTTTGGGGAATGACCCTGCACACACACTGGACGAGGAGGCAAACTTCTTTGTCTTGGAGTCTCTCCAGGGCTCTCTATTGATGAACCTTTTCTCTCAGCTGGAAAATATTTAAAGGGCCCGGATTCTCTTTTACTGAGCAGACAAAGAAGGTAAAATTTAGAACAAGGGCTGATAAATTAGTAGTTGCCATGTTGTTGCTAAATGCCCTTATTCCGGCACTTACTGTGCTCAATCTGCCTGCGGTAGGATAAGAAATGATTTATAACCTCTGACCTTAGTAAAAAGTGTGCTCGGCCTGGTACCTGTCACTTTGAGATTGGGCCCTGCCAGGCCTGGCTTTTACACACCACCGGTGCCCCCAAAGCCATCTCACATGAATCGTCTGGAGTCCCCGGCTCTGTGGTAGAACAGAGTAAGCCCCTAAATCATTCCCCAGATGGGCTCAACAGTTTGGGAAAAGAATAAAAGCAGCACAGGTAGGGCAGAGTAGAAGACAAGATGCACAGGGACAGCACTCAATGTGCTAGGCGCAGGCCTGAGAGATGTGTCGCCCCATTTCAAGTTTTTCAGAAACATATTACAAATTCTGTAGATCTGCCACAACGCCAGAATGTGACAGGTACACGCAGGCTGCATTTTAAAAGTGTACTTAGTAAAACAAACAAACAACAAACAAGAAACACCCCGTTTTCTCCAGCCACTTCTCTGCTGACATAAAGTGTTGGGAGAGGTTGAGAGAAAGGTCTCTACTGTAAGATGGTGTTTCCTACCATCTTGCAAAGTTTCTTTCCATCCTGACCCTTTCGACAGCCTTTCGGGCTCTTGCATTAAACTTCTCGTTTCCTGTCAGGGGGAAATGACTGCACAGAATTTCAATAAATTGGATCCTAATGATACAGCAGCTTTCTATACTGAGAGCACAGGGCTTGGATTTTCCAAAGCCATCAACAAGCATTTACTGAGCACCAGCTACAGGCCAGGCACCATCCAGGGCATCTTGGATAGTTAGTTAGCCCTTGACTAACCAAGTCCCAGTTCCCATGGAACTTACTACCATCTTAACTGAAACAGAGAAGGAACACGGAACTTCCCACAGAGACACTGTGATAATTAGCCACTAAAAAGTTCCAGGGAAAGCAAATAAGCAACCTCAGGAAAACCGTAGTTGTTCTTGTTGAGACTCAGTGTCCTGGTGCAGACACCGTATCACTCAAGCCCTCTGAGAACGTTTCAGAACACTGCTGTACAATGGACATGTGTGAGATTCAGAAAATAACATAGGGCCAGCAAGATAGCTCAACAGGTAAATGCGCTTGTCACATGTGAGCTTGATCCCCAGGGCTTGTAAACACACACTCTCACCCTCCCCATACTAAATAAATATATGAGCGTTTTCAAAATTTCTAAGAAGCCAGGTTTAAAAAAATCAGGCAAAATAGAAACGTATTTTCCCTAACTGATATTTAAAAATGTAATCCTAATCTGCGACCATTGTTGAGCTTTTCTTTCTTTCTTTTTTTTTTTTTAAACCCCACACATGTTCAAAATCCTGTCTTTATGTGAATGAATACCTTTGGCCACATTTTTTAATAGTTGGGTATGGGACAGAGGCAAGTCCTTCATCTTCTTTTGGAAATGAAGAAAATTATTTGCAGAACGGAAGCATTCTATGAGCTTCAGTTCTGGGTTTTTAACAAGAGCACTGCAGCCTTCGCCAGGGTGTCCTCAGTGGCCAGCGCACAGAACGCTTTGAGTTGGGCATTAAGCTATTGATTCCTCTGCCGAGGAGAGCATCATCATTAGGAAACACGGTTTTCCCACTTCTGTTGAACCAACAGCACCGTCTTAGCCGGCACGTCGAGTTAGAGTGGGACTCAGAAATGAATATCCCAAACGCAGCGACCTTGGCTGTAATCCTGCTTGACTTTTTCCTGAATTCTTCCGATTGCCCAGAGGTCAGAGGTTCCTTAGCGCAGCTTGCAAGCTCCCGAACACCCTCTAAGCCTCAAAACTGCTGCGGGCTGCAGCTCACGGGTCCCGACCCTCCACCTCTCCTGCCCAGGCTATCCCGGACTCAGGGGCCGAGCGTCCACGCTCAGGCACTCTTTCAACCCGGGACTAACTTGACTTGTGCCTCTAAAGAAAGGGAACCACCGTGGAGTCGGCCGGCCGCGAGGGCCCGGGACCGGCCCAGCGCACGCCTCCCGGCTGCGGCTCTAAACCGGGCCGACCGCGTCCGCTCTCACGCGGAAAATTATGCCGGCTCCAGCAGCGCGTAAAATGGATGTGAACCGCACGGAGTGGGATCGGCGCGATCCTCCCTCTCTTGTCTCAACAGGGGTTTCGGCGCGTTGCACAAGGCCGAGCTTGTCTCTTTACGGAGACACCGGGCCCTAATTAGTGCGCACCCCTGCGCGGCCGCCTGGACCGGGCTCCGCCGCTGAGCGGGAGACGAGCCTGGGAGGGCGTCTTCGGACCGGCCTGCAGGCTCGCCGCCGCCGCCATCGCCGCTGAAAGCTGCTCCTAAAGACGCAGCCAGGGCAGCAGCGACAGCAGCCGCCGCGGCTCGCCACCCCACGTTACTTTGATTGACAGCTGAACAAATGTTTCCGCGGTTCGAACGCTCGCGCTAGGGAACGGCGGCCAGCGCGAGGCTCCGCCCCGGGCGGGCCGCTGCGCCCCGCCCCCGTCAGCACCAATTCTTTGCGCTTATTGGTCGGAGCCCGTCGTCACGCCCTGTCCCCACGTGGGTCCAGCCCGTCCGGCCCCGCCCTCCTGGCTTGCCATTTGTCAGCGGTGAAATGATGGGCAGTAACACAGAACGGCGATTAATGTTCAGCCATCTCCGATTGGTTGACGCGGCGCCCTCGCGCCGCGGGAGGGCGGGGCGCCTGGAGAGCGCCGCGGAGAGCGCGCGGGGCTAGCCGGAGACTGTAGTCAATCCGGCCGTATCCGCGGCCACGGCGGCCACGCGAGGACTACATCTCCCGGGATGCTCCGGGGCCCCTCCGCGGACGGTCGTGAATATGTATCAGAATGTTAATGATTAGCTGCTGCTAAATTTGGTCAAAGAAGTCACCTACACAGAGCGCGTTGTTAGAGCCGTTCGGAGCGGGCGTTCGGCTGTTGGCTGCCTCCTTTTCCCCCCTCTTGCACACTCGCGTATTATTTTTTGAGGTGGTGTTCGCGGAGTTTGAAAGAGAATTTTAAAAAGCCGCAAGCGTTTTTCGCTCTTTTATTTTTATAATCTCCCCCCCCTCCACCACCACCACTCCAATTTGGGGCTAAGGGGAAAAAAAAAAACAGGAAGGAAGAAAAGGAAATGAAATGTGGTAAAAGAAGCTAAAAGGTGCCTTTTTTTTCGCTGCCGTGAAGCGAAAAAAAAAAAAAAAAAAAAAA
>NW_026592510.1:22099110-22173339 GCF_907164565.1 Psammomys obesus
CCCCCCCCCCCCCCCCCCAACACCAAAAAGGTATTACTATTTTTTTTCCCCTTGTGGGTAGGAAAGGCAACTCAGGGCCTCTTCTCCTTTAGGCAGGTGTAAAGAAATTAAGCATTTTCTTCTCTTGTAAACAGAAAAGGAAGCAGAACAATCGAAACTGAGGAGACTTGGAAAATGCTGAGGCCAAACTTTCAATATTGATTTATTGGGTCAGGAGAATGGAAGGTTGGGAAGATGCCGCGGCCTTTTGACTCCTTGGTTCTTTATTGCTCTGGTTTGATTCCTTCCTTCTGCCATTCCATGGCATAGTTTGAGAGCCAGAAGTAAGCAATCGAGCCATTTCATTACTTTTATTAAAAATAAAAAAAACCAAAAAAACAATAACAGTGCTTTCAAGACTTGGAGGCTCTTAGACTTGGTATGCTTTTGAAACATGTTTGTTTTGCTGGATTCTCAATGATGCAGAATTCTTACTGCATAAAAGCAAGAACCCAAACAGGCTTCTGCTCCCAACCCCCATGGCATTCAACTTATCTGTATTTTTTTGGAGGGAAAAACATTCATAAGACTGTGTTGATTCTGATTTTCACCAATCTCATAGACTATTAAAGATACCCTCCCCCCGTGGCACTTTTGTGGACTTAGTTTTTCATATATATATATATATATATGTATATATATGTGTATATATATATATATAATTATCATCGATGTTAAATTTTCTTGTTTTAGTAAGTGAATTTAATGAAGAATATTCAGTTCTGGGTGAAGTTGCAGAATTAAATTGGCTAGAGGGTTTATTTCTTTAAAACATAAACCCTTCTTTCCCAGCCCCCACAGCTTATCCTTATTGAAGAGGCAAGTCCAGGCTGGTTCTTGTCACTCATTTCTCTCTATCTCTCCACTTTCCTTAGTAAAGTGCTGTTTAATATCATTGATTTGACAATAGGAGGCGATGATTTAGAGGAAAGGATGTGGATTTGGAGTTGAAAGGTGTAAGTTAAGTTCTACACTGTACTTAGATGATTTTATGTCTTGAATAGTCTGAAGCTGGAATGTGAGAAACTCGCCAGTGAGAAGACAGAGATGCAGCGGCATTATGTCATGGTAAGAGAACTGTGTCAGAGATTCAAAGTGCTCATTAGCTTGGGATACCGAAAGCAAGGATATGTTTTAAATTGCTAGAGGCTGCAGGCTACATCACAGTGGCCCTGTCAGTGTTGTTGAGATTGTGGGTATGTGTCCATTAACAACCTGTAATTCCAGGTTGTTATAACTTGGATTTGACTACAAGCTTTGATTTAAATTTTCAAAAAGTTCTGTTGCATGGGGTATAATTTTCTGTGCTTTGTTTTTACAGATTGAAAAAAAATGGAAAAAGAAACTCGTTTATTTTTTGTTTAGTCACAAGCAAAATGTTTTGTTTGAGGTTGTCTTTGTTGTTTTATTGCTCTTGCTGCAGTTGTAAGCAGTTTTTCTATATGCTCTTAAAATTAAATGTGTTTTATGCCTTTTAATTAATGATTAGGATAGGATATGACACCAGACCCCCTTTCAGAAATTTTCCTATTTATCATGCTACTCTTGTTTATATTTTTGTGTGAATGCTTTCATTTTCTGTAGTGTTATTTTGGTTCTTAGGAGTACTGATTTGAGCTGCCAGATTTTCTGTACCATGGTTATACTTCCATTCAGAGAAATCAAATCTGTGTTTATAGAAGTATAATGAAGCGTATTTATGATTCAAAACTATATTCTGTGTTGAAAGAACTTGCAGGTTAACTCATTAATTTTCCATTAAGCTCTTGTGTTGCATGTGTGAGTAGTACACTAAAAACAAGAAACTGAACTGTGAGGTAGCATCAGACTTTTCAACAGTTCTTTGAAAACATCAGCATTTTGGGTGATATTTCCGCTTTGCTTAGGAATTAAGAGTCATGTGGAACCAAATGTTCATCAGACTTTTTAAATTCGTTCGCTTACGATGTGGGAAGAAATTTGTTTATGTTAAGAATGCTGAATTTTGACATTTTTATTAGTTTTGTAAGTGTTTCTCTTGGGGTGTGTCTTTAGTTTTTTAAAGTTAGCAACTGGGCAGCCTTTGTATTTATTGACTTAGATGTTGTGGATATTTTGGTTAAGGTTAGACCTTTGTGTTAGGTTTTGGTTTTTTTTTTTTTTTTTTTTTTTTTTTGGTGTACTTGGGCATTTTGAACAAACTGGAAACATTATTTGAAAGGTACAGATTTAATTACTTTTCCTTCTTTGACAGTATTATGAAATGTCCTATGGGTTGAACATAGAAATGCACAAGCAGGTAAGTTATTTCTTTATAATTATTTTAAGTGACAGTAATACTCATGCACTGTGAAAAAAGAAAATTGTAGTTTGTGATTTTTTTTTTATATTTGTTATGTATACCTGTATTTTAAAAGACTTAATAATTTACATTTTTATTCTTAAATCAGAATGCATATTAAACTTTCCTGCACTTTCAAAAGTAATATGCAAAACTTCAAGTGTGTATTTTCTTTTTGTAAAAAAAAAAATCAAAACTCTCTTATGAAAGAACTTTCCTTAAATATTAATAAATCAAATTGTAAATTGTGTGAAACCTTCATTGTATCACTATGAAAAAATAGAGAGAAAAGTGAGCTGGGAGGATCAAAATGAAATCTGCAGAGCTATAAAAGAAATAGATGTAAAATCCTTGTACTGGTCCCCAGAGACTACTTAGTTGGGTCTTAGTAGGAACTCTAGCTTCGACTTCCAAAATTTGTACAGAGTAAATGAACCTGATAGAAGGATGTGATTAATGTTAAGCCTTGGGTCTTGAAATCTAGCAATTAGTTTGCGGCTGGGGGGAAAGAAAGCATTGATAGTTATATATGACTACTACAGCTACCAGAGAGTTTTGTTTTGATTTTTTTCCTTCTTTCTTTTTTTTTTGGGGGGGGGGCAAGATGTCAAATGAAATGATCCGGTTTAAGTTCCCTAAATGGAAAAATAGCGTATGCATTTAGGTGTGTGCTCCTCCTGGGCAATGGCTGTGACAATTTCTCCAGGAAGCATTTCTTTGAAGTCATGTTCCTGAAGGACTACAGGTCTCAGCAGCCATTTCAGATAGATACATGTATATTTGCCTACTGAGAAAGAGGTGGTGGGCAACCTCCTGCTTTTCATGTCTTACTTCTTTGGGGGGTCAGGGTGTTGTGTGTACTTTCTAAGGTTAAAGGGTATGAGGTGAGGATGTCGTCAGGCTGTAAGAAATTTCCAAATAGTTTCTTGCCACATGGTCAGAATGTGCCCACATCAGTAGTTCATTAAAAGACAGCTCAGACAATAAAGGTTATCAGATAATATTTGGAAATACAAAGTTAAGAAAAATTACCACATTATCTACACTGAAGACTTTATTTCAAGCTTTTCTTACGCTGTCTACTATTTAGTTATGCCAGTGTGAACATTATATATGCTGTTTACTAATACATACGTGTTGTAGTTTGAATGGTACATATTTAAATTTTCATTTCAGCACCTGCCATTTCTGTTTAGCTTAGTCATACAAATATTGCTTAAGTAAAATGTATATAGCTTATAGGTGGACCTCCTCTAGCTCTGCCTCCCAGGAATACAATTACCTGCTTACATAGTCTGGTTCTTGTACATACTTTTTGCTTGGCTTTTTTTTTTTTTTTTTTTTTAATGCACCCTTTTAAAATTAGTCTCTTTAAAGAATGGACTAGATTAATGTCCCTTTTTATTTCTTCCTTTTCTGTACTTGCCTTGCCCTGACCACTTAGTTTGTGGATCTTGTGCCATGGACACCTATAAGTGTCTCATAGCTGTATGCATTTATTTTGGTATTGGGGTATATATGAGATCCTTTAATTTTACAGATTTTATATGACTATAAATTTTGTCATCTTGTCCAGCTGGCCTCAAATGCCATCCATTTAAAATCAAGAATAGCACACTTTGCCTTTTTCCCCCTCTTGCTTTTGAATTCAATCATATCAAGAATCCCGAGGGCAGTTTATCACATTATGAAATACAGACAGTCCTGCAAACCACCTACTTATTATATTTTCTTTTCTTTTTTCCCCTTAAGCACAGAGGCATATCTATCTTTATTTGTTTTCCTAGCCAGACAGCCTTAGTTTCTCTTAGCCTCTCTTCCAGATGCACTCACTGGATACCCTTGTAATGGAAAGCAGCAATAATGCAAGGAAGTTGCCCCGAGGCATAATTGGGCCTATTTCTCAAGATCGGTTTAGGCTTATTCACTTATTAGATTTGTGTCTCAAAGGATTCAAGAGTATGAGTCTCAGGAGGCCTCAGAAGTACCCTAGTAATTGGTGGCCCCAACATTTGAAACCTTTGTGTTTGGTGTTTTTTTTTTTTTTTTTTTTTTTTTTTTTTTTTTTTTTTTTGTAATATCCCACTGTTCTTGGCTGCAGCCATCCACACAGAGTATTTTTAGAGAGATTTTTCACAGGGACAGAAAATGAAGGTTTTGAAGGAGCCATGACTCTGACTTAGCAAATGGATAAAAGGATGTTAGTATGAAGCAATGGTAAACAGGGAGGGTCTGCTTTCCCCCATTTCTCTTTGGTGATGCTCATCATTAGTTGCCTTGGGTTGATTCTGATGGAGAACCATAAAATGAAACCTATGGGGAATTTGTCATTCTGAAATGAAAGCTAATGTAATTAGTACCAATTAAAGTACATTTAGTAAATTGGATTTAATCTTAATTAAGCCTGCGTAATGTTGCCAATTTTTAACAATTATGTTTGAGAACATAATTAATTTAAATTTTGGTAACTGAGTAAATAGCATTAGTCTGGTAAAATTAGTGGATTTTTTTTTTTTAAGGGGAACTCAGTGACATGACATGGAATTGGAGCATAAAATATGAACGTAATTTTTAGTAATCTTTAGTAGGATTGATGGAGCTGAACAGATGAATCTGGGGAAAAAAAAATTCGGAGAAGTTCAAGTGGAATGTTCTAGGCCACAGTGGGAATTAGTACTTTTCCATTTTCATCAGTTTTAGTGTGAAAATGGGAGTAATAATTAGGACCTGAGTTAGAAATGACCTGGAATTCATTGTGATGTCTTCAAAGGAGAGTTTTTAAAAATGAAAGAGTGTTGATTCCCTGAGGAGGATTTTCCTGTCTACAGGGTTTTGTTCTTGTTTTAAATGAGATAGTTGACCCATGCTTCTTGTTACTTTCTTCTGCTCCCTCATGTAGTGTGGCTGTGGTTGGGTCAGTGACCCGGGGCAGATGGGTTGGTCTGTGCAGTTGATACCACAGCTAGGTGATGCTGTTCGAGTCCTTTGCCTGCAACACTGTAATTGAAGAACTCCTTCCTAATGGAATCAGACTCTGGCTGTTGCCACTATGAAATGTGGATGTTGGATGTAGATTAGGAACCATTGATGTGTGAATTCAACCTGTAGAAATGAAATAGGTGAACATGCTGTGATGTGAAGAGGGGGGAAGAGAGTAACACGCAATTTCCTCATTGTTAGTGTTTTAAAATCTGAAGATCTATTCTGAAATTTATTTGCTTAGTACTTGAATTTTAAAAATCACCAGAAAATCTAAACGTGAAACTTGCACAATTATATGAAAATAGGTGTTTGTCATGTGTGCATATTCTTGTGTGTAATATTTTCCCTTAAAGCAACAGAATTCTTATTTCATTCTAAGTCATGCAAATTTCATTACAAGACTTGGGCCACAACCATTTGAGTGCTGCTAAAATATTAATTGAATTGAAATGAAAGGCCTTGCCAACTGATAGGATATCATAATCATAGCCTTTTTGGTCAATGGTAAATGATGATAAATGACATTAGGAACCTTTTAGCAAACTGTAATAACTTCAAGGAGGGAAGCAGTATGGATTTGCATTATATCTGATACCCTCTAGTACCAAGTGGATTGCCAATACTGCTTGTTTAGCATTTTCTAAGGGCAATAGGATATTGATTTCTGACTTACAAGGAACAGCTCTATTTTCACCATTGAAAAGTATTGCAGGTTGTTAAGAAGAAATTGACTTGAAGAGGCCGACTGCTGCCCATCATGGAGCAAATAAAGCAAAACTGCCGAAGCATGGTGGAGCAGCGAGACGGGCCCTCAGCAATTTGTTGCTATTAATTTACCATGCTCGACAGCAAATCAATCGGCATCTACTTCATCTGCTGGAGAAAATGCTGTCCAGGGCAGATAAAAGGCTCGGCATGGTACAGAGAATAGACTGGCTTGGCCAAAAGGAGGCTGCAGTTAATGTGTAAATAAGTGAAATCAAGGCCGCTGTTGCAGTGGAAGCAGTTGTTAATTAGATTGGTGCTTTTTAGTGAACTATTTTAGAAAGCAGCCTAGGATTTGGAGAAAAAGGAGAAATTTAGTGAGGTTGAAGTAATATATGATTGGCTTGACATTCCAGCCTTGAGTGTACTTGATTCTAGGATGCAGTCAATTTACTTGGGGACAGTGCTTGCAGTGGAAGTCATTTTGTTATTTAAAGTTCTGTTGAGAGCAGATTTCTCTTAAGATAACTTTGTGGGGGTTATTACCAATTTTCTTATACATCTTGTATATGTTTAGATTTGAAAGAAGGCCTGGAGAAGCAGGTGTCTGAGTATGTAGATAAAAGTCAAATTTTTAAATAGTGGATTTTTTTCAGAAACGAATATGGCTAAACTCTTGCATATTTGTAAAATGGAAGCATTATCAAAAGTGAGGTGTTTTATTTTAGAATAACTAATAAACCAATGAAAAATTTTGCTTACACAATTTTCTTGAGTTTTACGGCTGTTAAAGAATAATCTACTGCTGGGCCTGGTGGCACACACCTTTCATCCCAGCTTGTGGGAGGCAGAGGCTGGCATTCTTTAAATTAGAGGCCAATCTTCAAAGTGAGTTCCAGGACAGGGCTACATAGAGAAACCCTGTCTTGAAAAAACAATACAAACAACAAACAAAACAAACACAAAAAATTTATAATGTCTAAACAATGGTGGTTACTACTGGCCACTGGGCTGAGAAGTTTTGAAGAGGTACAGAGGTAAAATTCTGTTGCTTGTACATAAACTCCAGGAGGAAGGGAGAGAAAAGAATGGAAACTCATTATTATGTTCTTGTTCTCCATTGAGGTTTGAAGCAGCATTTTCTAATTTAAGATTACTGATCACTGATAGTATTCTGATTAATATTACCGGAATGGAGATTTTTGGTTGTGTTTTCTTTTTTACTTACCTCTTTCATTTGGATGTTTTGGGGTGGGAGCTATCTTTACTCTTATGTAGTAAATCTAAATGTGTGTAAATTTAAATTAAGATTCCCCACACCACCTCCAAAAAACAAACAACAAAAAACAAAACCTGCCAGAGGCATTGTGGCAGTTAATACTGCTTCTTGGTCATGACCCAGTGAGCCGATTTTTGCTCCGCAAGAGGATCCAGAAGGTGAAATTTAACCCCCTAGGGTGTGTAGGTATGTTAGGGGCCTAGTCTCTGAAGTCTTTGGGTTCCCCCTTTTTCCATTCTGTGTAAGGTTTTTAGTTTTGAGGTGCCATAGAAAACTACAGATTTTTTTTTTTCACCGTAAGTAGTGATTGTTGAGTGGAATGAAGAGTTTCCTTCCAGTGGAAGCGAACATTTATTATATATCTGGCATGTGCTTACCACAGATCTGGGCATACTGCCAAAATTCTTTAATTCTTATAAAGATCCCAAGAAAAGGATTATGTCTAATCAAAGGGTGATTAAACAGGGTCAGATCTGCACATGGTGATATAGTAATAGGTGGTAGGTTGGAATGGGTTGCCTGGGAGGCTGCCCTGTTAGGAAATGAATTGGCCATGAATTAGAGATTCAGCCCGACCTCATTGCTGGAACGGAGAAGCCCTTGGCTGGTAGAATAGTCTTCAGTTTTGCCCTTGAGCTCCTGACCTTTAGATTTCCACCCAGAACCCCTTGCAGAGTCTCTGCAGCTGCCCAGCATCCAAGGCTGGAACCATTCAGGATGGGCTCTGTTCTGGCTGCCTCAGTGGGTGGGAGGTCCTGGGTAGCTTTCTCTTGGTCTCCCACTTGTCAGCAAGGAAAGCTACTTAATGTTTCTTCCAAGGATGTTTTGTCTTCTCCCCTGGAGCCTGTTTCTTGTTTATTTAGGAAGGGTTCTTCTGTTTAATTTATCTTTTCCTGTGGCTTCTTAGAATGTCTGAGGACAAGAGGGGCTGTTTGTTAATCATCACCTTAGGGTTTTTGAAGGGGAAAGCTAGGAGGGGAAAATGTGATGTTTTGTGGCCTCTCTGTAGTTCAAAAGGAGGTGCTTAGATGCAGGAAATCGCACACAACTCAAACTTTTAAATGAAGGCAGATGCTTTGTTTTTCTTCTTGAGAGAATTTCTTTGTAGCATTCAAAGTCATATTTTTTACTCACTGCCCCTCATTCTCTACTTCCAGTTTGTTTAACTTATCATTTTGATTGACAAATTTGTATTTAGGCAGGGTAGCTATGAGCTGTGTTGGAGTAATGAGCTACACAAGAATGAACTGCATCTTAGATGCTTTCTTGGCCTTAGTCAAGGCTCATTGCTACATTTTTTTTTTCATTTACTGTGTCCTAGAATTGATCCTTTTTCTTTGTCCTATGGAATAGTTAAAGGAAGTTGGTAATTATATGTTAAACATGTGGAAGTTCTTTGTATTTGTTTTTAATAGGAAACTTTTATTGCATTTCGTACTTGATAGCCTGGGTTGTGACTTTGGGATGATAATGCTTTTGCTGGTTAGAGAGGGAAAAAAACGATTTCTAAAAGGCACCTTCCTTTATCATTCTTTTTAAAAAGTTCTACAGGCAGAGACACAAATATTTGTCAGTTTGAGGTCAGTCTCTTCTACATAGTGAATTCCAATCCAGACAGGGCAACTGTCTCAAAAAAAAAAAAAAAAAAAAAAAAAAAAAAAAAAAAGGCTGGAGAGATGGCCTAGTGGTTAATAGTGCATACTATTGCAGAGGATTGGAGTGATATGCCCAGCACCCATACTAAGCAACTCATAACTACCTGTAACTACAGCTCCAGGGACTCTCACCCCATCTTCTGGCCTCTGGTTATCTGCACTTACGTGTATGAATGTGCGTGCGCACAATTAAAAAAATACAGTAAAGAGAAACTATACTCCAGTTTGGTACTGGAGAGATGCTAGTGGTCTTATATAGACCAGGATATCATTTTTGCAAACAAGGCTGTTGGAGAGAAGCAGGAGACAGCACATTTAAGCATGGACACTGATTTATACCAATGATGACAGTTTGTAAGGTTTAGGACTTGTTCAAAGTTGGTACACTGAAGACAATTTATGAAATTATTAGACTAAGGGAAAGGCCTTAGAAGTCTTAGCCAAAGTGCAAGATTTTGACTTTGCCTTAGTAACAGTTGTCAGTGGGAGTTGCTTTCTGTCTGTAAAGAGGGATTTAGCTGGCCTTCATCACTGCAAAACTATATACCCTTTCTGTTATCCTGGAATTGACCCACAGCACTGATGCAAGGCTCTTGCTATTTCTATATCACAAAGCCAAGACTTACCTTTAGAGAACTGCAGTGTGTAACCTGTATTCCATCTAGGGGGACAGATGGGCAAAGTATAGATTTTCTTAGCTGGTTGGTCAAAGAAGCACAGGACACCCGTTAGGCACTCTATCCTCTGGGAGATGGGTTATTGTGTTATCTTTTGGGGATTTTTTTTTCTTATAAATACATATGGATTTGTTTTGTGTAAGGGCTTCAGCATCTCAGAAAAAAGGCATAACTTCTCTCCAACTAACATTCAGAGCTCTGCAGCTTCCTCCTCCTTAACTGCAGCCACCTAGGCAATCGAGAGGTTGGGAGGGAGATGGGCAGCGATTCTTTGACTTTGCTGCTAGTTTCTCTTCAGACAAGATCTCATTGTAGAGCCTTGACCAGACTTGAATTCTTAATCCCCCTGTCTCCGGGTTCTGAGTACTGAGATTACCGATGTGAGTCTCCACACCTGGTTTTATTCTTACTTTCCATCTCTATATTCTGCTTATAAAGGTCTGTGGGTTCTTTTGATAGTAGATCTTATAAAGGCCTGGGAACTCGACTAGAAAGAATTTTGAATCCTGTTGTATATTTTAAAACACCAGCACTGTGTAACACCTTTTTTTGCAGAGAGCTTAAGCATTTTACATGCTCCCGTAAAGCAGGTAGCAAGTTCGGATCTGTGTGTTTATTTAAATAGCTTCTGTCAGTAATGTGCCCTACGGATTGCCAAGCAGTGTTGTTCCTCTGGCCTCCTTAACAGATGACACTAAAGCTTAAGGGCTTAAGAGACTAGCCTCGTGTGACAGTTGGGAAGGATCAGCACATGGGTGGGGATACCAGAGTTCACAAAGGTCAGTGAATAGGCCTGAGGTCACATAGGAGAGCCAGTGGCTCAAGGGGAAATAGAAAGTTTCTTAACTTCCCTTTCTAGAGTTCTCACTATTGGCCCAACTGTTTTTAAGTAACAAATAATGTTGTGCTCTTTTCTATCAGGTTCTTTGCTTTCTGCAAGGAGAGAAGTAAGGCACTGAGGTATCAGCCTATGAGCATTACACTGTTACCTTTCATGAGAGATCTGATCTGCTTGCTTGTGCCTGGAGTTCAACTGTTCCCTTCCCTTCACCCTTCAGTGTCAGTGCCCCACCCAGAGGGAGTCTGGGATCAGCAAATTGAAATCTAAAGCTGAGATCCACTTTTAGCAAAGTGTTTAATCAACCTGGCTTCTCCCTCATTCCTGAAGCATGCCACACAAACAGGCTGTGCTAGACACACACTTGTTTATTACCCGTTCCCCCTTCCAGTCAGCATGTAAGCTCCACTTTTAGAATTGCTTTCTGCAGCATGCCTGACGTGAGTGTGCTGATGCTCAGGCGGTAGCTGGAGGAGAGAACACTTGCATTCGGGTAGTAGCTCAGCGCCTGTGTGCTTAGTATTTTCTCAGGGCATATTCGGGTTGCAGGATAGACAACCTGTACCAAACCTTTAAGTCTGGTGGTTCTTTTAGTGAAGTTTGTATAGGAAAGTGACGTGGAGAAAGAGGAAGTAAAAACAGCTGAACATGGGGTTCAGGAATGAGAACAGTTAAAGTAGAATATGTATTTTGGTGTGTTCAGTCCTTTAAAGTTGAAAATGGGAATCACTGCTAACTGAATTTAAAATTCACTTTGAAGACCTTTCTTACTAGTCAGTATATATTTGAGGAGTTCTACTATTAATAACTATATGTGGCTTGAATGTAAGAGGGGAGATATTGATCTTTACTGTGTGTATTTAGCTGACTTTCTCTCACATCTCCTAGTTCTGTTAGAGGGCTGCGGAAGTTTTGAGGTAATGATAGTTTAGGTAGTGAGATGGTATAGTATTGTTGAAAAAGTATAATTCTAATAGTAAGCAAGTTTCTATAGTTTATTGTGCAGGTGGTCGTTCTTCTTTTCTACTAACATTATGAAATTATAGAATTATTATTTACTTCAGCTTTTCAATATGTGATAAGGCAGAGATGTAGAGACTTTAGAGAACTGCAGTAGGATCTGCCAGCCATTTTGTTTCAGTTCTGGGGATGTAACTGGCCTTGCACATTGTAGGCAGGTCTAAGAAATGTATATTTGCTTATGTAGTACTTTATATTTTGCAAGATGCTTTTACCATCTCTCCTTTAGGCCTTAGTAATGTCAGAATTACCCTCATCCTGTCCATGAGTAAACTGAAATCCAGATGTTAGGTACAAAATTCCACAGTTAATTAGTAGATGATTTTGAGTGTTTTGATTCTCTTAGGGTTAGTGTCCAGGCTAAAGTAATGTTCATGTAGCCTTAGAACAGCTATTGTCAAATGTGTAGATTAAAATGTACGAGAACTGATTTAAAGTAGCCAGGTTTTATGTTTTTCCTTTGGCGTTTACTGTTTGAATTTCAAAATTGTATGAATTATAATGTGATTTGTAATAATTTCTTTCCAGGACAAGTGTGCAAAGGGGATATGTAGGAGTTTATTATCTGCTGTGTAACCAGCCCCTGGGATTACTTCCTAAAGTCATTGTAGATGAGGTTCTCTGGCTGAGGTTTTTCTCATGGCACTTGGGGGAAGGATGTGGCTGACAGTGAACCTGACAGTTCAGATCCTTGTAGCTTTTGTGACTTGTCCCACCAGAAGTCTTTACTTAGGGAAGGTTTGGATTAGTCATCTTGGTTAAGAATGAGTTTACCATTTTAAACAAGTAACTGATAAATAAATTAACAGAGAAATTTTAATTTTGGTTTTATGATTCAAAACAGTAGTGATCAGCTTCTTTCATGGACAATATAAAGTCCGAAAAAGGAAGAAAGTGTTTTACTTACTGCTGTGTCCCTGGCACCTAAAATAAAGCCTGGAACCCAGTAAAGGAAACAAATGAGTGTATGATGGAATAGCTAAGAGAATGGCTTAACTTTTTACATTTTTTTGTATATTCTGCATCATCCCTTATTCTGAATACCACATACCTCTCCATGCTTTCTTTGTTTCTGAGCTTCTGGGGAAAACTTTACTTTATAATGAGCAAAAAGGCAATCAGAGTTTGGAGTATGTTATCCTAATTCTTTCACAAGTCTCTGAGCATGGTGCTTGGTGACTTCTAAAATATAGGGTTGGATGTAGGAAGCTAGAAGTTAAACCCAGTATGCAAGGCTGACTGGGGTTCAGTTTTAACTACCACAAACAAAAATAAAAAGTAGACTTTATTTATTTTCCATTCATTCATTCATTCATTCATTCATTCATTCATTCATTCATTTATTTTTGTGGCAGGCTTTTTCTGGGTAGCTGTGGCTGTCCTGGACTTGCTTTGGAGACTAGGCTGGCCTTGAACTCACAGAGATCCACCTGCCTCTGCCTCCCTGAGTGCCAGGATTACAGGGATGTGCCACAACATCCAGCCTCTTATTAACTTTTTAAGTTTTAAAAATTAAATTTTATGTGGTGTTTCGGTTACGTGTGTGTCTGTGCACCAGGTGCATGCAGTGCCCATGGAAAGCTGGCAAAGGTGTCAGGTTGGAGGTACAGATGGTTGTTGAGCATCATGTGGGTGATAGGAATTGAATATGGTCCTCTAGAAGAGCAGCCAGCACTCTTAATTACGCAGCCATCTCTCCAGCTTCTAAATTATCTTTTAATTGTATGATGTTGTTTCAGAAAGTTAAGGTTTAAGAATGTTGTGTAAGAGGAAATACGATTGTTTCGTTTTTGTTTGCTTGTGCTTTTGGGTAGAAACTGGAAACGTTAGGACATTGTAGATAGTTCTGATAATTATTTTGTTGCCAGTGATTCATGGTCTAGGGCTATCTACTACGGTATGGACTATTTTTTTAAGCTTTGCTGAACAGTTATGGCCGCACATCATAGCAGTTCTTTTTCTAGGGAAAGAATTCTATATATACTGACTGTGTACAGTTAGATTTTCAGTGTGCATCATTGATCATAAGTCCAGGTTGACTGAGTACCTCATGGACACCAGGAAGCAGGAGTTGATTTTGATGTCTTAATTTAACTTCCCAATTTTTGAGGAAGGAGTCAAGGCATCTTTATTGTACTAGAAACCAAGATAATAAGGCATTTGCAGGTGGTAGGTTGCATGATTAATATTCAGGTCCAAGAAATTTTGGCTTCAGAGCTCACATTCTGAACCATTGGTAATGCCTGTGTCTTTGGTGAACCTTTCGATGTGGCAAGTTTTTGCTTTTTAAAATTCCTGGTAGACTGCTGTTGTGCTGTGTATACAACTAGTTTGAAAATTACAAGTGATAAAGAATCTGATCAAGATTTTTGTTGTTGTTGCAAACTAGTGTGCAATAAATTATTACTTATTGCAGATTCTATAGCTGATTGTTTGCTTGATGATCACAGGCTCTAGATAGCCTTACTTGTTTGAGATTGAGATTTGTAACAAAAGCATAGTACCTTCCTTTTTCTTTTAATCACATGAGAATGGCTAGATAACAGTAGAACTTTTGAATCCCTATCTGGAGTGGGGATAGGTGGGGGTCTTGGCACTGAAATGTTCAATTGTATGCTCCCTCCCACCCTGTCCTGGGAATACTTTGCTCTAGAAAGAAAATTGAAACTCAAGCAAAAGAAGTTCAGAAGCCTCTTGCTCCAGAGCAGAAGTCCCAAACCAGGGCTTTCCCCAGGAGACATTTGGTGGTATCTGTTGGTACTTGAGGTTGCCACAACTTAGGTTGTCCACTGGCTTCTAGTGCGGGTGCGGTGCACACGGCAGTCTCTACATCAAAGAGTATACACCCTAAAATTTCAGTAGTGTCAAGGTTAAGAAACAGCTCCAGAGAGTAATACTAAAGAAAGTAATAAAATCCTTTCAAGAGTAGAGGAGACCTTTTACTCTTCAGCTTCTTGTTGGATTCTTGATTTCTACCAGAACCACCCAGATGGTTGTTGTTATGCAAGACCGAATGTTTTTTTTCATTGACGATATTGGACGGGCACTTTTATATGAGGCTCTTAAAAGACACTAGAATTATTCTTAACCCTTTCCTAGAAATTTTCAGAAGGATTGACTTTTTCAGTCATCCCAGCATTCCCCCCTGGGACACCAGTCTGGGCGGTACCAAGATAAATATTGTAGATTGGGGCTAGTTGAGAATTCCATAGGTCCCTTTGCCTGATTTGCTCTAGCAGCAAAGGGATCAGGACACATCTTGCTGCAAATTAGCCCTTCTGTTCTTTCACATAGGTTCTGCTTAGGGCAAAGTCCATTGCAGTTGACTTTGTCTAGTTCTAATGAAATAAAGTAGATGTACCACAGTTTCTCTATCCATTCTTCAGTTGAGAGACATCTAGGTTGTTTCCAGTTTCTGGCTATTACAGCTAAAGCTGTGAACATTTTTGAACAAATGCCCTTGTTGTGTGGTGGAACAACTTTCGGATATATGCCCAGGAGTGGGATAGCTGGGTCTTGAGGTATGGCTACTCCCAGTTTTCTGAGAAAGTGCCAGATTGATTTCCAGAGTGTTTGTACAGGTTTGCACTCCCACCAGCAATGGAGGAGTGTACCTTTTTTCCACATCCTCACCAGCATGTTTGTCACTTGAGTTTTTGCTTTTAGCCGTTCTGACAGGTATAGGATGGAATGTCAGAGTTGTTTTAATTTGCATTTCCCTGATGACTGAGGACTTTGAGCTTTTCTTTAAGTGCTTCTCTGCCATTCCATATTGCTCTTTTGGAAATTCTCTGTTTAGCTCTGTGCCCCATTTTTTAATTGGGTTTTTTGGTTTGTTGGTGTTTAATTTCTTGAGTTCTTTATTAACCCTTTGTCATATGTAGGATTGGTGAAGATCTTTTCCAATCTATAGATTAACGTTTTGTTCCATTTATAGTGTCCTTTGCTTTACATAAGCTTTTCAGTTTCAAGAGGTCTCATTTGTTAATTGTAGATCTTAGAGCCTGAGCTGTTGGTGTTCTGTTCAGGAATACTACTCAGCCATTAAGAACGAGGAAATAATGAAATTTGCAGGGAAATGGATGGAACTAGAAATGATCATCTTGAGTGAGGTAACAAAGACCCAGAAAGACACACATGGTGTATACTCACTTAAAAGGGGATTTTAGTTGTATAGTACAGGATAGACATACTACAATGTATAGAACCCAAGAAGATAAGTCCGATAGACAGCTTAGGCTTCATGTCTGTCCACTAATTAGGGGAGTGGGGCATATCTCTGACACAGACTATGTTGCCTGCTTTTTGATCACTTCCTCCTGATGGAACTTCCCTTTGGGACCACAGGGGAGGTGGATGAGCTCAGTCTTCATGTGAATACATGAGCTGAGGTGTCTTGGTTAGGGGGCTCTCCTATTCTTCAGAATAGGGGAGAGGGATGCAGGAGGGAGAGTGGGACTGGGAGGAGGAGAGGGAGGAACCTGTGCTCGAGATATAAATTGAATTAAAAAATGGGGAAAAAAGAATTATTGTAAAAAATAGAGTTACAGAAAAAGAAATAAAGTGGAATCCTGAGTTTTCTAAGTATTTAAGTCTAAAACATGGTGAATATAAATTTAACACAAAGTAGTTATCTGAAAGGAGGGAGCCTCAATTGAGAAAATGCTTCCGTAAGACCTGGCTATAAGGCATTTCCTTTTAGTGATTGATGAGAGAAGGCCCAGTCCATTGTGGTAGTGCCATTCATAGGCTGGTAGTCCTGGCTTCTAGAAGAAATTATGATGAGCAGCACTCTTCCATGGCCTCTGCATCAGCTCCTACCTCCAGTTCCTGCCCTACTTGAGTTTCTGCCCTCACTGCTTTGATGGAACTGCTGTGTGGACCTGTGAGTGAAATAAATCCTTTCCTCTCCAAGTTGCTTTTGGTCATACTGTTTCACTAGGGCAGTAGTCACTGTAACTAAGACACATAATCAGTGAGCTTGTGAGCTTTTTGTTTGTTTGTTTGGTTTTGAGACAGTGTTTCTCTCTTACGTAGCAATGGCTGTCCTCCAACTTTGTAAATCAGGCTGTCCTCCAATCAGAGATCCTCCTGCCTCTGCCTCCACAGTGCCAGGATTAAAGGTGTGTGCCACCACTGCCTGTCAACCTCCAGAGTTTTATTTACCTTTTTTTTTTCCTTCCTGTATTGTGCTGTGAATGTGGTAGACTTGAAAGCTTGACTTGAATATGTTTGGAGTGTGATTTTTTAAGCATGTCTACCTTGATTAACAGAAAACAAAACAAAAACCAAAACCCTAAAAAAGACACTTAAACTAAAATGGCCAGTAAAATGTAACAATTTCACAGCTACTCTATTGTTTTAACTTTTCTTTTTTTTGGGGGGGGAGGGGGGAGAGGGTGCTTATTTAGGGTTTTTGATGGAGAAATTATGCTCTAAGAATTCCAAAATACCTCAAGTAAAAAGGCTCGTTTAGGTTGTGGAGTATAGAGTGAACACTGCAGCTCTAGCAGGAGGGCTAAATTTGGAAGTGGCTAGGTTGGTTATAGTACATTTCGGTACAAAACCTTTATTTGCAAATGTGTGATACAGCTTGTCTGGTAAGGTTCTGCTTTAACCAGATAAAACTGAAATGAATAGAACTTTTTATACTTCAAGCAAGAGCTTGAAGGCTGTTTTAGTTGAGGATGTGATTGGTAAGATAATGTACATCCCTGCCTTCAAGGTACACTTCTAAATCCTTTGCTTTCTTTGGTATTTGACATTTCATACTTTTGTTGCTTTCTTCCTGCTTATTTGAGGCTCACTACCACTTTACATGTGAGTGTGCACATCCTCCTCCTAACTTCAAACCATCTCTTGACTACTTAAAATACATAATACAATGCCAGGGCTGTGTCAGTATTTGCTATATTGTACTTAGGGAGTACTCTGAAACCATCTTTATAAGTTGACATAGTTAGCTTCTTTCCTTTTTTTTGTTTTTGTTTTTTGATACAGGGTTTCTCTTTGTAGCCTTGGCTGTCCTGGCTTTGTAGACCCTGCTGGCCTCAAACTCACAGAGATCTGTCTGCTGCCTCCCCAAGTGCTGGGATTACTGACTTGTGAAGTCTTTAGCAAATATGAAGCTGAATTTAAATTTGCTTGAAGAACTATGTTTCAAAAAAAAAAAAAACAAAACCCAATTACTTCTGTTTTTTCATTATGTTTCTGAAGCGCTAAACAGGAATTATAATAGATTGCTTATTAAATGAATTATTTATGTGTGTTTAATATCTCCCCCAATGTGGTGCATATGTTATGGTACCCTTTTAGATATTTCTCAAGCTTCTGTAGTTGAGTGAGAATAGCAGTTATAGTAAGAAAAGTTGAGTATCCATGGAATTAGGAAGCCCATAGAGAACATTTTGGTAAACCAAAATATTGCTAGGTGGCATGAAGCCACAGATCTGGTCTGAAGAGGGGTGTGGTGTGGTTTTACTGCTCTGTCATGCAGCCTGTTGTAACCATCAGAAACATACATTGCTTTTTGGGATGTGAGATGCTTTCTTCAAATCTGACCACAGCTTTAAATTTCCTATCACGGACCCACATAGGTAGTGTTAATTTTGGGCCATTTGAATGTAATGGCATGATCATCAACAAAAGAATCAACAGTGGTGTGCGTATCATGGGGTCTGTGCTTCTGGATGCTTTCTCCAAAGTTTCTTTTCAGTTTAAGTTAGATTGAGCTCTTTAAAGATAGGGTTTATTACATGCTTTGTTTTAAAGATAGGGCTTAGATGCATTGTTTTTGCTATAGAAAGAAACATTAAAGGAAATTAAATATTCACAGAATTTCAGCAAGCTAAAGGAGTTACAGTGGACTAGGCAAAGGCTCAAGATGGGGACTACATTGTCTCCCTCTGTCCACTGTCTCTCAGTGAATACACCAGTCAGGTTTCATGGTGAATACCTGAAAATAAGTACTGGGTGTGTGTGCTTTTATTTCACTTTAAAGTGTCAGAAATATATATGATGGGTAACTTGATAAAGATTTGAGAAAAGACTTGTCTGTACTGATTATGCACAGATAGCTTTATCTTTTCACTGTTCCCTAAACAATGAAGTAATAATTACTACTCACAGTACTTACATTGCATTAGCTACTTTAAGTGTTCAAGAGATGAATTAAGAGTATACAGGAGTTGTGCGTAGCTGCCGTATAAGTACTGGACCTTTTTGTATAAGGGACTTGACAAACCTGTGACTGTTGGTACCTACAAGTACTAGAGGCACCTCACCGTAGACAGGTACATTAGAGGTCCTAGAGACAGTTTTCTGTGGGTAGAACAGGTTCTCAACCTGTGGGTCACATATTAGATACATTAGGATTCATAGCAGTATTAAAATTACAGTTATGAAGTAGCAAAATAATTTTATGGTTGAGGGTCAGCACAATATGAAGAACTGTATTAAAGGCTCGCAGCATTAGGAAGATTGAGAACTGCTCCAGGCCTTCACTTACTTAGTTCCTAAGTAGTGTTACAGCTGTGGACAGTTAGCTTTTCATAGGCCAGGAAGAAAGGTAAGAAATGTTTTATTTCTTAGGGCTGTGTTGGAGCAGCATGCTGCCTTGGAGAAACATAAAATAAAACTTAAGACAAAAGAAGGCAGAATTTGGGATTTAGTACTGTTAATTGTGGAATAGAGTTACCCAGAGCAAGATCCATGGACTGGGGCAGCTCTGTGAAACTTGGGTAAAGAGATAAGGAATTTGTGTTGGAATATAAATTAACATGTGTCTTCTTTTGTGGACAGTCTTATTCTTTAAAACAGGAAACAAAACCCCACCCATATGAACTAAATAGTAATTAATTTACATCCTGGCCAAACGCCCTTTCCTGTCTTGCTAATTGGTGATTATCTGGGGGTGGACAACTTTTAGAGTATGTTGTCAATCTAAGGATTCATCAAGGTTATCTATAAGGTGAATGTCTTAAGTGTAGGCTGAGATTGAACTTCATAAAATAAAATGATTTATTTATTTTCTGTAAAGTGTGATCTTAAATACATACAAAAGCAAGTTAAGTTAAAGGTCTGATCAAGCTCTAGGTGGCATGTACATGACAGCATGGTTAAGATATTTGACAGGTTCACAAGTTGGCAGCTCTGGGCATTGCAGGTTGTGCTTCTGTGAATGTAAAACTTGTATAAATTCTTCTAAATACTTGTAAATTCTTTCAGAGAGTTCTTCTTTCCCTCACTTTTTACCATCTACTCAATGAAAAGAACATTTTTATAAATCTCACATAACTTTTATTCTGTAGTCTTAAATTTTAGGACCATGTCATCATCAAAGAAGCTTTAAAATCAATCTCAACTGTTCCTCTTGTACCTGGAAGCTGCTGCTACTCCTTACTACCATGTATAAGTTTTTACTGCACCCAGGGCAAGTATCTGTTTACTGAGAAAACAGAAGAGAGATCCCTTGTCAGTAGCAGAACGTAAATACTAAGAATGTCTTTTCTGGGTCATAGTACACCAAAGTGGAGAGGCAGCATATTTTCAGGAAGCACTGTCTGTCCTTTGTTACTGTACAGTGAGTCTGATGTCTCCTACCTTAGAGCTTTCTTTGGCCTCCTCATGAGCACCACAGCCTTTCCCTTGTGTAGTGTAAATTAGTGATGGATACTTTCTTAATTGAGAGATAGCAAGAGCCCAGAGCTTCAATCAATACCTAACAATGCAGCCATTCAATTTGTTGTACTATCTAATCTCAGTTTTGTTCTAAAGCAACTATTTACCTTAAAGGATTTTATTCATGCACCAGTTCGAATGAGTACTTCTGCCATCCATATCTGGGGCAGCTCTTCTCATTTCAAGGTTGTGGAAATGGAGTTTGGAATCAATTGGGAGTTTGCTTAGTCATGGCTCAACTAAATTACTAATTAGAAAATCACCTGCAGATCTGGGAATTCTTAGTTGATGATTTATATCTGCTGTGTTTTCAGTTTTTCAGAACGTTTATAGTCACTTGAGGCTGAGTTGTTGCCACCCCTTCTTATAACTGTTCTCCAAAACAAACCTTGACACAAACCTTAGATTTCCCTACCTTGATGTGTATCTGGACATTGACTTTCTTTTCTGTGTCATAGGCTCCTTCTCTTGTCTAAATTCAGTTCAGCCACATGATACCATGCAATGTGTCTCCTTGCTTTACTGTCACTCTGGTTATCATTATTGTCTAGTAGATATTTGTTCTAGAGACTATCCTGGCTTCTTGGCTGTCTTTTTGCTGGTAACCTTTGCTGTCTCTGTATTTCTGTTTACTGGTTTATGTTTAGGGGCAGTGAAAATCTGCCTGTATTCTCAGTGTGGTCTGTTCTCTTGTGGCTGCTTTGTCTCATTCACTGTTAAGTGGATGAGCTTTGCCTTTCTTTTGTTCTCTCTCCTTGAGTGTCTCATAGATAGTTAAGCTCAACATGCTTCCAAATGTTATCTTCCCCCACCAGCCTGCTTGAGGTTCATTGAGCCTATGTAAGGAAGTCAACTAACCAGTCTACCCAGTTTCTCCAGGTAGGAAGTCCTCATGGGAGGACAAGATCTCTGTGCTTCCTTCTTATTCATTTAGCCACACCAGGAATCCAGGCCACAGGTTTTCTAGAATCTGTCCCGGCTATTCCTGCTTGCTTTTTTTTTTCCCTTGGCTATTTTTTCTGATTATGATGATTTCTTTAACACTTTACTGTTCTTATCTTAAATTGCTCTGAGCATTAAGTGATACAGCCTACACAAAATAGGCTCACCTTGATTATTAGGATGGTTGGTATGACCCGATACAGCACTCTTTGCCACCATATTTAGTATCACTCGCTGTGAATAAGGTAGTGTCTTAAGTAGTCTCACCTGGTGGGAACAGTCCTGGCCACTAGGCTCTCAGAACCACTTCTCTAGCCACTTCTGCTGCCACTGCGTTTCCTGTGCTGTGAATGCCCCACGTTGGTGTGGCACATACCCCTTTTTAGAACGGTCTTTTCTTATCCTGCCTTTCTGTCTTTATCTTTCAGGCTCCCTTTATCCTGGTCTCTCAGGATAACATTCTTGCCTCAATGATTGAGAAATACTATCCATCTCATTTAATATATTATAGGCTTTGTAAGTCCCATCAGTTCTTCCACTGTTTTAAATGTGACACGGAACCTGGCATAATAGTAAATTATTAAAGACTGAATGCTTACTGTGTCTCATGTAAGGGATTTTCCCCACTAACCTTAACCCTTTTACCCAAAATGGGAGATTGAATTTGTATGGATCTTACCAATGAACTATATAACCGAAGCTCTCTTTACTTTATATGCTCAAACAGTGCCCAATTACATTGCCTAGGTTGTCCTTGAACTCACTCTGTTGCCTAGACAGGCTTTGAACTTGTGATGCTCTTGCTTCAGCTTCATTAGTACTTGAGATTACAGGCCTGCACCACAAGGCCTAGCTTCTTGTGTTGATTTCTATTTGATCTACCTTGCTGAATTGTAAACACCTCACAGGGAAAAGCATTCTTCATTCACTACACTGTGTGCCACAGCTGCTAGGTCAGAGTGAAAGCCAATATCGGAGACATATTGTTGCATTTCCTAAGTTAGAAGTACTTTAAGAATTCATTTTTTTTCTTACTCTAAAATTATCTGTCAACTTCCATCTTTCCCCTTGTAGTATGTTTTATGTTTATAATCTCTTCTCTCCACATCCATTTAAGTGTAATCAGTGGCAAGAAGAGGGTTAGAGCTCTAAAGACATTGAGATCTCTTAACATGCTGTAATTTCTCACTGCTTTCCTAGAAATTTTTCCTCGTAGTTCCCTGTTACATACTAAGTAAAGTTCAAGTGCTTGGAGTATGGCATTAAAGGCCTGCCACAGCACTGCTTCTGTACCTCTTTCCGTTGTTTTTCCTTTTACTCCATGTGTGTTGTATTCTAGTGAAGTGATTTCAGTCTTGCCTGTACATTAGAGTTACACAGGGCACTTTAAAGTAGGGTACTGATGCCTGGGTCCTACTTTTGGAGATTTTGAGTTAATGTATCTGGGGTGAGGTCTGGCTTATGAACGACTGACCAGCTGTTTTCTGAGAATTATTGATTGAGAACTTTTAGTGTTTCGTAGTCAAGGAAGTTTCAGTAGTGTTGCTTTTTGTGTACTTCATTCCAAAGATATTATGCTAATAGTATCAAATGAGAGGCTTTGAGGTGTCTGACAGCAAAGAGAGCTGTTTAATTTGGTTGAGGCAGAGTGAGGTCATCGGGTCAGAGAGCCCTTTGCATATATACTTGTTAATACCCTCTGCAAGATGTGCTACAGAACCTGCTTTTTGAGATGATATTTCAGCCACGTTTCAACTTTGAAATCACGTCTTTTTGTCTTTTCCTGATTATTCTCTCCAAACCAGACTCATCCTTACCCTAGGATTCTGTCTAGATTATCTTTTTTGTAGATACCTTTTCAATACCTGAAGTTCCCTTTTGTATATCTGTGCGCTGGTCTTTGTCTCTTTACCCCTATGCTTTGAACTTCAAGACAGCAGGGATTTTCTTGTTCGCTTCATCCATGTCTCCACTTAGTACCTAAAGAGTCCTGACAGTAGTAAGTAGAAAGTTAGTAAATACTTGAAGAATGAATAAACAGGCAGTCATATATCCATGGTTTAGGCCTTTACTAAGGTGCATGTGTTTAAATATCCATGCATGATACAATTTTAAAGTAACTTGAAGCACAATCAGCTTCTGTGTCCATGGGTCCATTTATGTGTGTTCAGCCAATTGCAGATTTAGTGGATTTTTAAGATTTGCCTGTATTGAGCACATATTTGTCCATCCTTATTTCCTAAGCAGTAAAGTATATTAAATTTATTTATATTGCATGTACGTTCTGTTAGGTGTTATAGAGATGACTTAACATAGACAGGAAGGGATATATGAGTTCTTTTCAAATCCCTTGCCCTTTTATGAATAAGAAGCATTTTCAGATTTGATGTTTGCAGAGGGTCGCAGTGTAAATCTCTTCTGGACACTGAAGAATGACTGTGCATTCTAAAGGTAACTTAGATTATTGAAACACAAATAGATAACAGTAGTTTTCTTTACCTTTACTTAACTTTACTCATGGAGTATTAAAAGAAAAAAGAAAAACAAACAAACAAAACAAGTAAAAGTAGCAGGAAGCCTGGTCACAGGGAACATTTGTGCTTTCTATGGTTAATTGGAGCAAGGTGGATCTCAGTCTATTGTATGGGACTTTCTTTTTGCTGCTTAATTTTTTGCACGTCTGTCCCAGATGTCTTTCCTCAAGGGAAAAGGGACTGATCACCTAGTGCGAGCTTTTGAAAGAGGCTTGGATGTGGAGTCCGTGTGTGAAGGAAGGCTCTTTTTTTGTGTGGAACGCACCACTCCAGCAAGAGGCAAACATTAGGCTAGATGTTGGTTTTCTCTTGGCCGAAAATTTCCAATTATTAAAGCATTGAACAAAAGTGTAGTCAAACAGGTTTGTCAAGTACATTGAGGAGTTTGTTTGGGTACTAAAAAGTAGAATTCTACTTTAATTTACCTGATGCCCAGGGCTGATGCAACAAGGAACACTGTAGCAGTTCTTAACCTTCTTAAGAAGGCGCCTGTTCTCTGTTCTCTGGAGGTATTGTTACTGCAGCTGTGTCCATGGCTCCTTGGGCCTGGCTGTCATGCTTTATTTTGAACAGGGCTTTAATGTATGTATGGGTATGAATATACTATAGCATGTGTAGTTCTCCTGACCCACTGTACATTGAGTTGTTAGGGACTGTTAGGGACTGTTCTTTTACTCCCTATGAGCCCTTGATGCTTCAGCATGACTAAGACCTTTCTACGGGCGGTACTAATCAAATTGATTTATTCCAGAATTTATTTTGAACTCTGCATACAAAGTGCTCTCCTGGTGTAGTACATTAGCAGATGTGCTGAATGCAAAAGACTCAGATGATCAGTGATCTGCTATAGCAATATTAGAAGGAGGCTAAGCTGCATCTGCATTCTCTTTTTAAATAATACTTTAAATCACACATCCTGCCAAGAATTCAGAATGGAAACTTTAATCATTGACTCACCAGTCAGGAGTTGTCCAGAATGAATTTGCATATTTTCTTGTTGTTCTGTGAGAATATATATGTCTCATTCTTTTTGAGTGATTTGACTTACCTAAATGTCAGAAATGACACATGCCAGGAAATCAAACAAACCAAATTTAAACGTGAGTAGGTCTTCTACATGGGCAGTCCTTTATAGCTGGTTCATTGATGAGCTCTAGCTCTTCTCTTCCATAACAATTTTTGCATGCCCACAAAATTTATGAAATCCCAACCACTTGGTCTGGATTGTAGCTCATTTACAGAATTATATGTCAAGTGTCTTCTCTACTGTAGCCACATGGAATGTCCTTGCTGATCATATGGCTGCCCTCATCAAGATCATGTACTTTAAAACTTTGATCTTCTGCTTGAGGTCTGTGTGTTCTATGGACCAGCAGTGTGTTCTGTGGACTCAGCATCACTTTGGAGTTTGTTCAGAGTATATGTTTTCAGGTCTAACTCCATCTGCTTTATACCAAGATTCCCAGGCAGTTGGTAAACAGATAATTCCAGCTAATCTCCTACTGTCAAGACATAAGGCTGGAATGGGTCAGTGCATAGAAGAGGGATTATCATTGGAGTAAGAGGTTATGGGCTGAGACTTTACATGGTGGTGAGAAATGAGTCCAGGACCCTGGTGAAGGCTGTTTTCAGTAGCAGGGTCAGCAAGAACAGACTTAAAGTCTACCCTGTCCTTGCAGTGCCTTCTGGACTAGCCAGGCCTGTGACTTACCTGCCCTGGCTGTCTAATAGTACTATAGCCGGAATGTATGAGAGCTGTGTATCTGGACCAATAGAAACAAATTACAGCCTTGATTTTGATCAGACTAGGTGTTCATCTCTGTGGGAAAACATTCAATGCACTGAAAGGATGTTCTGGCATCAGATAGTTGAAATTTCATGTAACTAGGGGGAGGAGAATGTAGACATTAGAAAAGGCTGTGCTACTGCTGGAAGGAAGAGAGGAAAATAAATGTTCAGAAATATAGCCATAGATGGAGATCTGTTGAAAAATAAAAATGATGATAAGCAAGAAGAAAAGAAATTAAGGGCTAACCTAACCAGATGTCCAATGCCTTTTGGCATTGAGACATGGTTTTATCTGCAAATGTGTTGGGTTGCATTCATAACTGTCTTAAGGACGTGTAGCGTCTGGCCTCCAGGTTTGACATTCTTGGGTGTGACCAAGAAGAAATAACCAAATCATGTGCCATGTCTTTCTCTATCTAGGAGATGGCTTGTTGCTTTGAGGGATTTACAGTATAGGCATCCTTAATGAGACCTTTTTAAGGACTATAAGTTGTTTTTATTTTTATTCCGGCGTCCAAAATTCTTCACTTTTGGGTATTCTCACATCATTTTGATCATATCAGCCCTGTTGGAGAGAGATAGAGGTAAATTTATTGTCATGAGGATTATTTGTCTCTATGCCTAGGTTTGAAAATTTATAATTGTTAAGTTAGCATTCAAAGGTCCCAGTGTACTTACGGAAGGAAAAAGAAACATAGTAGCTGATACCACTTGCTGTGACACTGGCAGAGAAGTGTTGAGGAGAGAAGCATTTCAAAGCTTGGTGAGCACAGGTAATCAGGTTCTCAACAAGCTTCACCCTGTTCTGTGAACGCTAAGGTTAAAGTCACCAGGGAAGTTAATTTTCCTTGCCTGCTCTTGCTGATACTCCACTTTACCCTCTCATCCTTCTTTCTGTGTTTCCTGCCCTTACTGTCTGAGTGGCTGAACATAACTGATAACATTAGTTACATTCCCTTTTCAGACTTGAGAACTGCAGTGATTTGACCTTGTATGAGTGACTGAATGTCAGGCACATGGATCATTAATCTTTCCTTGTATAATACAGCATTCTCTTGATCCCTCTTAATGCTGAAACAGTATTAAATATAATATCAAAGTTCAACTAATGGTAATAGGTGACTATCTAAGGTTTCCATTAAAGAAATACTTTTAGAAAGCTCAAAGGTAAGAAGGAGGAGCACAGTTTAATCCTTGAGGAAAGTTTTCATAAGACCTTTAGGTACAGACTGAAATAGCTTCATGAGATGTAGGGACACTGTGCCTCCCATGGGAACATTGTCCTGCATATTTTTGCATTAGCAACATGGATAGTACCATGTATTTTGTTAGGACAAATGGGGTACTTGAACGTGTTCAATTAACCAAGCTAGACAGTGGCACTTGATAGCACACTTTATCATGTAGTAAAATGGCATACCAGCGAGTTCAAAGCAGGAACCAGGACAACATTGCTTCAGCAGTATCATCAGATTTCAGTGTAGCTCATTGAGTGAAGTGTGGAGAAGTATCTTAGACAGTTCCTCTTATTGGAGGAAGTGGGGTTGGCAGCCTTTAAGATAGTCTTGTTTAAGGCCAGCCTGTCCTACAGAGCTAGTTCCAGAACAGCCAGGGATACACAGAGAAGTCCTGTCTGGACTTCCTCCCCACCCCCCCAAAAAAAGTCTTATTCAGGTTGCTGTACGTAGTGAGTTCCAGGACAGCCAGGGCGCTAAGTAGAGAGACCCTCTCTCAGGAAATCTAAACAAACAAACAAATAAATAAATAATAGCCTTGCTACCTTGCAAAAAATCTTTTATATGACGTAACATAGTTAAGTTTTCAACTTGCCTAGTGTATGAGTTAAAATGAGTGATTTGAGATGTTTCCTGGTGTTCTCCCTCTTCATTCTGACTGGTGATACTTCTCTTCTGTTTTTCATCTCTAGAGTCAGCATGATGGCATTCAGTTTTCATGTGTGGAGCGCATAGTGAAGGGATTTTAATAAAATGTCTTTGTTATTTTTTGTTTTTTTGTTGTTTTTCTAAGATTTTGCTAAAACCAAATGGCCTTTTTTTTTTTTTTTTTTGAATAGGGATGATGGCCATTTTTATTAAATCTTTTTACTGGAATATGAAACAAATACAGACAGTAAAAAGAAATAGAATAGCAATGAATTGTGTGTAGGAAAATGTATGAATAGCGATGAATTGTGTGTAGGAAAATGTATTCAACTTTCTTTTATTAAAAATTTGAAGGAAATTTTTCGTGTGTGCGGGCCTGATATGTATGCATATGTGTATGCATGTGCCAGTGGTATACAGAAGAGGCTGTCTGATCCTTTTGAACTGGAGTTAACAGGCCTTTGTCATCTGCCAGATGTGGGTGCTGGGAATGAAGCTCTGGGCCCCTGCAAGAGTAGCTAGCAGTCTTAAGCCATTTCTCCAGCCCCATCCACTACTTTTCTTAAATGTATGTCTTTATGAATAGAAAAGATGTAGTAGAAGTGCCAAGTGATGATTTATTTGTCAAAGTATGAGGGATTTTTTTTTTTGATCATTTTTGGACATGAACAATTGTCCTTTTATTAGGACTATTAATACTGATTTGGAGTTTTGTGGGTGCTAAAGGCAGTAGTTTAGCAGTGCCCATAAAGAATCAAACGCTATAATCGCACCAAGTAATTCTAACAACGAACAGTATTTCAGCATCTTTGTCTGTTTCAATGGGTTATCTGTAAATGCATTGCTCAGGGATGCGTGACCCACATCACCTATAAATTTGATTGGAAGCCAAAGAACTGGCATAGGCTGATGGATAGCAGATTAAAGTCCTGATTAACCATGTGATTCAAAGACTAGAAATATATTGTCTAAGCCAGATTCATCAGATGCAATCAGAATTTCAAGTGGTCAGATGCAATTCAAATGTGTATTGTGGCTTTTCCTCCTTGGTTGTCTTTTTCCTTCTTTCCTCAAAGCCTAAAAATACTTCTTTGTTGAATCTGCTTCTTACCCTAAAGCTGTCTGTCTGTTATTCATCAGAAAGCAGGTCGCAGTTCAGTGAGCAGAAGAAAAGATTTTAATAGAAGCTGTGCCAAGGGCTGTAATGCATCATTTTAGGGCCCTAATTACATTACAATGACAAATATCAATGGTGACAACAGCAATAACCTACATCCTTTAATGGCTGTGCTAGAAAAGGAGTTTGGGCCCCACGCCATTAGATTAGACTCAGTTTCAAAACATAGGCCATTAGAAGTGTGTGTCCACAGTATTACTGGTTGATCGCTGAAGCCCAGTGGAAAGGCCTGAAAATAAATGATGCCTCCCCAAAGCTTGGTCCTGTGGGACAAAAGAGGTGAAATTAGATGACCATGGAAGCAGCAGTGTTTCCGAGGCAACTTTAGCTTTCAAAGTGAGGAATGGCCTGCTTAATTGTATGAAATCACACAGACATACCCCACCCCCTTGCTGCCAATTAGCCTGTCCATGAAAATCTATTGGCATGACAGCATAAAGAAATTAAGAAGTCTTTTAAACAAAAGGAGACCTTTAAAGAAAAAGTTTGAAGATTTTACCTTTCATTTTCTGTTGGTGTGTATGTGAATATACATAATTTTAGTTTTAAGACTTTTGTTCTTTTTATTTTGGTGTTTTTTTGTTTTGTTTTTGCCTGAAGTAGGTGCTCAGACTTAAAATAGCTTATTAAAGCACCAAATAGCGCTCTCTCGCTCTCTCTCTTTTTTTTTTTATTTTACCAGATGAGTTAGTTTCCTCAGTAGTTTTTACTGCCTACATTATGTAGGCAAATTAAAGAACTCAGTTTTCCTACATGCCCACATATTTTTTTTTCAATCCTCCTAGCAAGGGACTATTTTATTTATGTAAACAACATAATGAGGAAAATATGCTTGGCAGATGGTTCTAAGCATAAGAATCATCAGTTTGGTCTGCCCCAAAGTCTCATTATCTTTTATCCCTATTCCCACCTAACCACCAAATGCCTTTGAGACAGGGAGCATTCAGCCTCTGTTTTCTTAACTTACCTTAGAATTTAACTCCATCACCACTGTGGAATGTTCATCCAGGTGGATAGGGGATTGGTGGTTCCCATTGCAGCTTTTCATGGTGGTTTAAGCATTCTTAAAGCATGGCTAAATGCTCCATGGGGCCAGAGCGGTAAATTAGATCAGGTCAGCACAGTGGAGTCTTGGTCACTGCTGCTTACTGCTGCTTTGCTTTGTTTGTCTCGTCAGAGTGCAGGCTGGAATAGAAAGCTTACATTGGGAGCTTCATGGTGAATTTCTGTTTTGTGTTGCCTGTTGATGTTTTTAAGGTGCTGGCATTTAAGAAATTGCATAGCTACAAAGTTAAAAGGGTTGCTGCAGAAAGAAGGGTTGTACAAGGAGTGTTGCTGTTCTGTAATGACTTGGCAAGAAAAAGAATGTTTGTGCTTCATAAAATGAACTGATTCTTGGTGAAATTTATTTTAAGAATGTCCCGGGAATAGTAATTGCTTTACATTTTCTGTCTTTTAATATTTCTTAACCTCCTCATTTTACCACCCCATTATTAAAATATGAGCAATTGTATTCACATATGTGAATATATTAAAAACTATGTCGGCTTATCACAAAGTGTTTAATGTGCCATCTGAAGATCATACTAAGGTGAACATCAGTAAAGCTCTGAACAGGTTTTTAAAGAAAACATATAAATACATTTTTTCTTTATTGTTTTAAAACCTTCATTTCCAAGTTTAGAAGAGAATTATATGTACTAGGTATATACATTTTCGTTTCTGTATTTCCAAAAAATTAAAGAATAGCTTCTGTAGTCTAACTTTTTTAACACCTGCTGATACCTGATTGTACTCTGCTGAGTGTAGAGTGCTTAGCATGCTCTGATTTCCACACTGAAAACCTTGGCTTACTGATTTAGAAACTTTTATTGTTTGAAAATATCTTACTTCTCAGCGATTAATAATTAAATCATTAAATAATTAAATCCCTTGATTGCTGCTTTTTTTTTTTTTAAAGATTTTTGTTTATTTATTATGTGTAATATGTTTTGTCTGCATGTACACCTGCACACCAGAAGAGGGCACCAGATCTCATCATAGATGGTTGGGAGCCACGATTTTGTTGCTGGGAATTGAACTCAGGACTTCTAGAAGAACAGCTCTTTCTGAGCCATCTCTCTAGCCCACTTTTTTTTTTTTTTTATGGTTTCAGAAGATTGGGAATTAAGTATAAAAAGCAGTGTTTACAAGCAAAGGCTGCCAGTTACAGCAGCACAGGGCTAAGATTCAACCACTCTGGAGGTTGAGACATTCAGGTCGTTAAGTTTAAGCAAGAGAGGGTAGGGAGCAGAGATATTTTTACATAGCTATAGAAATACAATCATGTGGTTATAGAACAGTTAGGATAAAAAAATTGTGTGCTATCCCATTAAATAAAGACTTGGGGTTTTATGAAAACATTAGATTAGGCAAGGGTCCTTCTGTTGAAGGCTTTTGAAAACTGGTTTCTAGTCATGGATATTAAATTTATTTCTTATTATTCTGGTACTTGGAGATTAAATTTTAAGATGAATGCTGTTTAATAAATCCTGCTGCTAATATGACTCTGTTGTCACTGCCTCCTTTTAATGGACTTGCTGAGAAGGTAGTTTTCCTCTTCCTTAGACACTGTCAGCCAGAGTACAAAGTGTCTTTTAATATCATCTGGTAAATACTTTGAGAATATATAACCACCTGACTGTTTTCATATATTGTGTTTTCTCTCTCTCTCTCTCTCTCTTTTTTTTTTGCAGGCAGAAATTGTTAAACGCCTAAATGCTATCTGTGCACAGGTCATTCCTTTCCTGTCCCAAGAGGTAAGATCTGATGGCTAGAAGTTGTTGCGATTTTATTGATTTTGCAGATAGGGATTATAAACCTGATTCTGGCCTTGTCATTTTCTTGATGTCCATATTTCACATTTCTAAAATACAATGCTCTCATTTCAACTTCTGAACTTATTAATATTCAGTATAATGTAACTTAAGTATGTTTATTAATGGGATGTTTTCTGTTAAGTAAAATTTAATTTTTAAAAAGTATTTTGTTGTCATTAATTCAAATAGTGTTGCTCAGCATTATACATAGTGCTATGTAATCATAGAGACTGTAAAAGCAAGATGAGAACTTGATCTGTACATTTGTTATGGAGCATTTAGACTGAGCAAAAGAGTCAGATAAAAAGGCTTCACCTAGTGAATAAATTAATGGGACTTTTGGTTGCTGCTTTGTAAAAGTTACTTTTTGTTACTTGATTAATTCTTTATGTTGTCTATGTATTTAGAGAAAACATCCCAGGTAAATCCAGTGCTCTCATTTCTGTGTCACTTTAGGTCTTGCTGATAGGGGCCTTTTTATGTGGCCAATGCCTGACAGGTGGCTCACTAATTTTGTTTTGCTCACTACCAGGAAAAGTACATACTGTTAAAAATTCAAGCAGGTTACAGGGGTCTGCCTTTCTAGAGCTTGGTGGATTCCTTGTGTCCTCATCTCCCCTTACTTTGCTTATTTGTTTACTTTGGGTAGGTAGAAAGTTTAAATGAGATTACTGGAAAAAGATGGTTTTGCTTTTGGATTACTGAATCCTTAATTTTTTCTGGTATGATGAGCTGTAAGTAGAAAGAACTATTTCTAAAGTCTTGTGGCCACAAAGTACTTGGTACTTTGGTTTTCTCCTTCCTCCTGCTGTGTTCTGTCTGTCACTGCTTTTCAGAACAGCTGTTCACATACTTGTCTAACAATGGCATGTGCTGGGATTGGTCACAAACCTGTACTTTGAATTTGTACATGCATTACTGATGTGTGGATTTCTGTATGACATATTTTGTCCAAACCAGGTTTAGATACGTGTAAGTATTAGGTTGAAGAAGGGCACACTCTTACTCACAAACCTTGCTACTTTCTAATGTACATGCTGGGTTTTACCCCATTAGCTATGACCATTACACCTCATTATCCTCAAACTATGTCTTCTTAATATGTGCCTATGACTGGATTAGGTGCATTTTGACTGAGAATGTTAAGGAGCATATTTGCATTTCTTTCTTTCCTTCTTTATTTCTTATTTTAAGATTTCTTTATTTTTATTAATGTTTGCGTGTGCTTCCATGTGTGTATGTATGCTACATATGTGTTTGGTGCCTGCAGAGATTAGAAGAGGGCAGTAGATCCCTAAAATGGAGTTACAGATGGGTATAAGCCAACAGGTGAGTGCTGGAAACAAGACCCAGTTCTTCCATCAGAGAAACAAGTGTTCTTAATATTCAGCCATCTCTCTAGCCTGTCTTTTCATTTCTTTGGAAAGCTTGACTATTGTCCTTGCCTAAATTAGTGAGTGGCTCTTACTTTTAAGAAGTTCTACTTGTAGAGATAAAGAGTGAGAATACTTGACCCTCAAAGCTGTAACCAGTCTAGAATGTGACACACAAAGGATTTATCCCCAGGTGTGGTGTTTGTGTTTGGGCCTCAGCATTTCTGCAGAGTCTGTGGATCCTTTCAGAATTGGAAGGTGGTCTTGGGGTACTAATATATTATTTCCCCACATGACTCCTATTGTTTGTGTGAGCAGGCCTAGTAGGAACAGGATGTGTTAATGGTGGCAGGACTGAGCAAGACTGGACTAGAATTAATTGGTTGAGGATGTTGTACCCTGTAGAGGAAAGCCATGGGGGAGGTTTTGGTAACTCCTTTTCTTCCCTTCTAGGCTAGGAGGGTAGATAACCATTCTTTCAACCTTTAATTGTTTGCTTGATTTCAGATTTTAAGTACACATAATGACCCTACATCACAGTTTCCTAAACCCTAATTCTGTGTATTCTTCTTCTTTTTCATTTTCTAATTTCTAAGATGGAGTATGTCTCTTAAAACAAGCCACAAATGTGTTTATTGTCATTGTTCAGGATCTCATTTGTTTTTGAGGTTGAACACTGTCTGTCTTGTTTCCTCTTTAGGGTATTCTGTAAGCAGATACCTCACTTTTTCCCTGAGGCCAGATGGACCTTAATCTGAAGGGCGGGGGTGGGGAGGAGGATTTTGGGGGAAGGGAGAGGCAGCAGGTTATTAGACAAAGAAGGATTCTATTTCCTGTCTCTTCAGAGGCAGAAAAACCACTCTTGCATGGCAGCGGGCATCACTTAGTGCCAGGACTGAAGGCTCTTAATCTGATCTTTTAACACCACCTCTCTGTGTGACAGTGTTGGCTGCCAGAAAGGGTAGCTGTGGCATTAGAATTTATTTTTAAATGTTTTTATTTAAGAATTAAATGAGTCTATCTGGAAAAAAAAAAAAAAAAGGTGTTCCATGGAGACTTGAGCACAAGCTACAACACAGCAACTTTAGGTGTTTTGATCATCTGAAAGTAAAGTCTGACAGAAACAGGAGGTAAATTTATATACGTCTAGATTTTCTGCCTTTAATTTAGCTTTGTGTGTGATTGGTTTTGCTTATGTATAGTTTATTATTTTTTACTCCTAACTTGACAAAAAATGTAGTAGATTACAGTGAATAAATAAATTTGGTTGGTTTTAACTATGAAATCTTTCTTTAGAAATCAAGTTTTAGCTCAAATATATTTGAAGTTGATCTATATCTGTAGCTGTCTATCGTCTGTCTGTCTGTCTGTCTATCTATCTATCTATCTATCTATCTATCTATCTTTTTTTGGTTTTTCGAGACACGGTTTCTTTCTATGTAACCTTGGCTGTCCTAGACTCGCTTTGCAGACAAGTCTGGCCTTGAACTCACAGTTATCTGTAGTTTTAAAATTACAGAAAAATCGTTTTTTTAAAAATATATTTCACTACAACATTAAAAACATTTAAAAAATGCACATACACAGCTACTACTGAAGTCCTAGATATCAAAGATAGTACCACTTCTTGGTATTAAAAGTGAATAACTATTTATTAGATTTTAGAACTTCACAGGATTCCTAATACCAGAATTTAGAAACCTTGAATTCTTATCTGTCTGAATCTTTTCTTTCCCCCACTTTTGGCTGTTAGACTACTCTGTACTTAAGTATTTTGTATATTTATTTGGACTTTCTACATTGCATTTAAGAAGTAGACTATGACACATAGTTAGAAATAGTGGTCATATGAATTCATTAGAATTCATTTGTTCTTTCTGATGTGATGGGAAAACAACCTTTCTAGGTATGTGATAGAGAAGTATTGTCCATGCCATTTATTTTAGCACATGGGTACTGGATCTTTTTGAATCACATTTTGCATGTATAAAATAATTGTGAAATGAAAATTAAAAAATGTGTTCAGTCACTTTCTTACTAGGCCTTAGGGAGGAAAGGAACAAAATACAGTGGTTACATACACTGGCTGCAGTGTTATTGCTTCGCTATGGCTCCACATCAACTTCTCATTTTGCTTGTTCACTTTTTAAGAAGTCAATGGCTTGTGGTAACATGGTTTGATGTAGGTGAGCTTGGCTGAAATCACTAGAGAACCTCTGGTAGGCAGGCAAACAGAGACACCCCTAAGACCATGTAAGGAGAACATTTGTGTGTGTCCAGCAGCCTGTATCACATAAGTCTGTATCCCAGTTGGGGTCAGTTTGTCAGTCTTGGGAATTAATGGGTTCCAATACATTCTATGCAGAGGATGTCCTGAAGCTTGTAATGCACATGCATTGGGGTTTCTTCAGAAGATTTGGTCAGATTTCTGAATTTTACATTTAGGTGTGTGCAAGGTAAATATTTAAAATATTTTCTTTCGCTTCAAAACCCTGAGCTCTCAGAATTTCTCCTGTGTTTTTTGGTTGACTAATTATCTTGCTTTACCTGATTATGTGTTTTAATGACAATTGAGTGACAAAATGGTAGCATTATGATCTGTTTGACCCTAGGAAATAAAAGATGAGTCTCAGGAGGTAATTTTCTATTTTTCCTGAAGGGTTTATTTAAATGTGGGCTTCCCTCCAGAGGCAGCATTGGTAGCCTTGTATGCATGTTTCCAAGATTAATGTATATTTGAAAAACCTATCTTTGAGTGAAGATAAACTTGTAAAGTACTCTGAGTATAAGCAGGGTTGCATTGTCTAATACAGGAGTAGTTATGTCAGTATAATTAAAGCTTAAGAAAAAGTAAGAACGACTTTCTCAGTTACACTAGCCACATTTCAAGAACTCAGTGCTTATTCATTTGTGGTTGGTGGCTGACATATTATTAGTACAAATAGTGTGACTATTACAGAAGGTTCTTTTGGAAAGCAGTGAACCATAGAGCTTGGGTTTACCAATAAAACAAATTCCATGTCCTTCTGTGAAGAAGGGAGGAGGTAAGGCAAAATGATGAGTAGGGAAAGACTTGGACAGCTTTTCCAAAGTGTTTCTAAGAACTTATTTTTTATATTATTTTACCTTTTAGTTATTCTACAGAGTAGCAGGTTTCTTTATGGTATTTTTATACATACTGAGTTTTGGTTGAATTCCCTTCTCCCATCTTTCTGACCCCAGTCCTCCTTAAAGCCTTCCCTTCCTAGTATTCTCCCTTCCACTTCATATCACCTGTGTTGTTGTCCACCCCACTACACACATTAAAGCCTTCCTTACTTTTTCACAGTCCTCTTTTTGTTTCTTGGTCTCTACATACATTCCACATAAGTACACTATATAAAACTAAGAGACTGGGATCTGCATGTGAGAGGAAAAAAAAATAAGATGTTTTTAGGAGCCTGGGTTACCTCAATATTTTTCTAGTTCTATCCATGTCCTTAGACATTTCATTTTACAACATTTGAATAAAATTCCATTAGTATATATTTAGTGTAGTTTCATTATCTATTCATCTAGTGATGGATGAGAGCAACAGTGATCATGGATATGATGGTATCTCTGTCGTAAGATAGAGTCCTGTGTGGGTGTGTTGTTTAATGGTAGTTCTGTTTGTTGTTTTTGAGAAACCTCACCCTGTTCTCCATAGTGGCTACTAGTTTACTCTTCTGTTAACATAGAATGAGGCTCTCTTTTACCATATCCTTGTCAGAATTTTTGTCAGCCATTTTGCCAGAGTGAAATGGAGTCTCAAAGTAGCTCTAATTTGCATTTCTTTGGTGGCTAAGGATGTTGAACACTTACAAATATTGGCATTTTGTATGTCTTCTTTTGAGAATTCTGTTTAGATCTATAGGCTTTGATTCTACGTTTCAAGTAAAAATTGATAAGTTTGGTAGGCTGTGTGTATGTATTCACCACCTGAACTGTGTCTTTAAGTAGTTTAGTTTACCAAATGTTGGGTGCTGATTATGTTTTATAATATTTAATTTTTTGTGAAACAGTTTTGGAATACTATTTAGGACAGGCTGATTTGGAGGATCTGCTTATATTTAAATTGCAAATATGCCTGTAAACTTAGTAAGAATATTTTAGTAGACAAAGTAGGATTTCAATGAGACTTAGAAAGCATGGAGTGATATTTTCACTTGAACTTGATCTGCTCAGTTGCACCTGGAATGTTGTGTTCTATGAATAGTGAGTATGACCTGAAGAATGAATGATCGTAAAGCCATTGAATGACCTAAGAATGTTTAAGCTGAAGGGAAATAAGTTGAAAACCTTTTCTATTGTTTTCAGATGCTTGAAGCAGAGGCAAATATGGAGAAAAAACTTGGGCCAGGGGGAAGTTTTGGGGAAGTAGATTTTAAGTTATTAGGGCTCATTATCTACCAGTAGAAAAAGCTTATTAGTATCATGAGTTCTTTTCAGAGAATAACTGACAACTGGTTAGAAAGTTACACAGGACCGTCAACTATTGAATATACTAATGGTTTGTCCTGTGGTTGGTACCGCAGTTCTACCATACCAGCCCAGACAATATTTGGAAATTGGTGTGCAGAGTCTTGTTTGATACTTAACAAAACCTGGTATTTGTGTTGCAGAATCTCTTAAAGTTCTTTCTAGGTCACGGCAAATGAGTGATGTTTATCTATATGTAGTTAATGATTCTTATTAGGAAGGACATTTGGTCTTAAGTTCTGACAAAAATATCTTTCCCCTGGAATATTGCATGGCTCCCTAGCTGTTTTCCTTGAACCTGTCCTTATTTCAGTAAAACATTATTACTAAAATTCAGAACTGATAGTATTCAGCTGCTACAAACATTTTAATACCGGCTCACTTTCTACCAGAATAAAGCACAGCTGTTTTTCGTGTCATGCAAAGCCCTACACTGTTGGGCATCTTCCATTTTTACAGCTTTTATTTCTACCAATAGGTGGTTCTTAGAAAATGCCTCTGCCATACTCCTCTGTTCCATGTGTCTGCCTTTGTTGTTGTGAATGCCTCATCCACTTTAAAGAGATTTTGCCTGCCCCGAAGGCCCAATACATCCTACCCTGCCTTCAGTGGGGTTCCACAACTCACTCTCCCCCAGTAACTCGTAGCTAGCTAGCTGGCTTTCTATATTTCCTCCTTCCTTTCTTCCTTCCTTCCTTCCTTCCTTCCTTCCTTCCTTCCTTCCTTCCTTCCTTCCTTCCTTCCTCTCTTTTTTTCCTTTCCTTTTTTGGATTCATATTTTTTTAATTTCATTTTTTAATATTAATTACAGTTTATTCACTTTGTATCCCAGCTGTAGCACCCTCCTTCATTCCCATTCCCTCCCAATTGCACCGTCCCTCCCTCATCTCCTCCATGCAACTCCCCAAGTCCATTTATTAGGGGAGGTCCTCCTCTTCATCCATCTGACCCTGGCCTATCAGGTCTCATCAGGACTGTCTGCATTGTCTTCCTCTATGGCCTGGTAAGCGGCTCCTCCCTTAGGGGAAGGTGATCAAAGAGCCAGCCACTGAGTTCTTGTTAGATACAGCCCCTGTTCCCCTTACTAGGGAACCCATTTGGAGATTGAGCTGCCATGAGCTACATCTGTGCAGTTGCTCTAGTTTATCTCCATGAATGGCCCTTGGTTGGAGTATCAGTCTCAGAAAAGACTCCTAGGCCCAGATTTTTTGGTTCTGTTGCTCTCATTGTGGAACTCCTGTACCCTCCAGATCTTTCTTTCTTCCCCTTCTTTCATCAGATTCCCTGCACTCTGCCCAAAGTTTGGCTATGAGTCACAGCATCTGCTTTGATACCATGCAGGGTAGAGTCTTTCAGAGACCCTCTGTGGTAGGCTCCTGTCCTGTTTCCAGTTTTCTCCCTCTTCTAATGTCTGTCCCCTTTGCCTTTTCTGAGTGAGGATTGATCATCTTATCCAGGGTCCTCCTTCTTGCTTAGCTTCTTTAGGTACTGGAGAGGATGTGGAGAAAGGGGAACCCTCCTCCATTTCTGGTGGGAATGTAAACTTGTACAACCACTTTGGAAATCAGTCTGGTGCTTTCTCAGACAATTAGGAATAGCGCTTCCTCAAGACCCAGCTATACTGCTCCTGGGCATATATCCAAAATATGCTCAAGTATACAAGGACATTTGCTCAACCATGTTTGTAGCAGCTTTATTCGTAATAGCCAGAACCTGGAAACAACCCAGATGTCCCTCAATGGAGGAAATGATACAGAAACTGTGGTACATTTCACAGTGGAATACTACTCAGCAATTAAAAACAAGGAAATCATGAAATTTGCAGGCAAATGTTGGGATCTAGCAAAAATCATCCTGAGTGAGATATCCCAGAAGCAGAAATACACATGGTATATACTCACTTATACTAAAATCTGAACACCTAAAGAAGCTCTTTTTCTTGAGAGAGGCAGTCTTTCAACTTCACAGACCTTTGCCAAGCACCACCTTTTGCCAGTTTTCTTTTTCTTTTCTTTCTTTTTTTTCCCCCTCTCATTCCTCATCCATAGAAGTCCTCCCAGTCTTAGGTCAGCTTCCTTAGGGTCTCTTCCTCTAGTATTTATATTTCCTTGATCAATGATTGCATAACATCCTCTAATTTTCTTTCGGAAATTATTCCTCAGTGGTTATTAGAGCTTTTTGAGTATTAATTCCCCATCTTTCTTCATAGAGTTTTTAAAATTTAGATTTATCTATTTATTTTTCCATCTATGAAAGTTCCGTCTGCATGTATGCATATATGTATACCACACACATGAATTGCCGTGGAGGCCAGAAAATAATATTGGAGCCCCTGGAACTGAAGTGATTGTGAGAAACGTGTGTGTTGGGAATCAAACCTAGTTCCTCTGCAAGAGTAAATGCGCACTTAACTTCAGAGCTGTCTCTCTAGATCCTTTCGTAGAACTTAAACTGTGAGACCAGGAGGTATGGTCTATGTTGGAATAATGTTAACTTCAGTACCTGCTCCACATTAGGTACTTTACACATATTTTAATAAATGAATGAAAACAAAGGTGTTCCTGATTCCCTCCTAAAGCTTCTTCTGATTTACTTGTGCCTTGTCTTTGGTTTGTGTATGGAATGAGCATGGGAAGTCTTACTTTTTCGTCTGCCTCCACAGCTAGGGCTGTTGATCATAAGAATCCTAACCGTCTTTGCATTTCTGCCAGTATTCTTTCTGCTCATAGATATGGAGTAATTTAAATTTTTTTTAAGTTGTGACAATTTTTATTACTACTTTTCTCATTAGCACCACATCTCTTGGCTGCCTCAAGATACTATTATGAGCATTACTATTCCTTCTGAAAGAGATATTTTAAAAACCTAATGCACATCCTGTTCATAAAAGTGTTTTCTTCCATAAGTTATATTGGACCTACATGGGCTTTTATAATTTTAATTTCATGGAAAAAAATTCAATCCCTTTTTTAACCCAATATTAAAAAAATTGTAACATTGAAAAATAATAGAAAAGTAATTTAGTGTCCTGTTTTTTTGCCCCCCCCCCCCGCATCACCTTTATTCTTTAAATCATGGCATTTTTATGTATACCATAAGTTCATTTTATCTTATGTGTAATTCAGTGGTTTTCAGTAACTGGAGTTATAAAATTATTTCTACAATATAGTTTATTTTTAAAGAATATAAGTTTCAACATTCTAGGAATAAGTAATTAGGCATTTTTTTCTTTTTAAATCCTAAACATTCCTTTTGGCTTGTTAGTATTTTCTCAGTGATATTTTGTTTGGTAGGACTGGTAAAAATCAAGAAAAAGCTGTTCCCTTCTACCCACTGGCTGGGGTAACTAAAGTGGTTATTAGAAAGGATAAGCCCAGAGTGAAACTGGAAATAAAATGAGAGTGGAGTGGGAGTAAATGGAAGGGGAAGGCAGTATAATGGGAAAGCCATCAGCAATCTAAGAAAATGTTGACACACATTATGCATTTTCTGAGCCAGGGAACTTATTTGGTACAATCTGAGAATGAGAAAAAAATTTACATTCTGCGTTTTAATGTTCACACTGCCTGGTAGGTGTGTCCAGTTTGTAGGGTGATGTGTTCACCGTGTTGTGGCATGAGTCATGGTAACTGGTACTTTTAGAGCTCACAGGAGAGGGTGGCATTGTTTGCCTGAGGAAGCTTCTCTTCAAAAGGTCCTTAAACAGTGAATGTTTCATTTGCTGTGAGCAGAGATAGGGAAGTTGAATTCCAGTCTGCAGGTAAAGTCCAGAAACACCATAAGCTCGTAGCTCTTTGCTATCAAAGCAGACCAGCCAAGTCGAGGCTTATGTTTTTTTTTTTTTTTTTAAACTTTAAAAAAACTTTTATTGATTCTTCTTAAATTTACCTCGTGCACACCCAATCCCAATCATTTTCCCATTTCATTGTATTTGCTTCCCAACCTTGCAACCTATCCCGAAATGGGAAAAAAGAGGGAACGAAAACAACAGACATCTCACTGTGGAAGCTGCAGCGTGTCATGGTGTGTCCCACAGTATATTCTTTTGGCCTTTTTTTTTTTTTTCTCTGTGTAGCCTTGGCTGTTCTGGAACTTACTCTAAGACGTGGAGGGGACAGGAGCTGCACAAGAGAGCAAAAGAACTAAAAAATCTGGGCCCAGGGGTCTTTTCTGAGATTGATACTCCAACCAAGGACAATTCATGGAGATAACCTAGAACCCTTGCACAGAGGTAGCCCACGGCAGCTCAGTGTCCAAGAGGGTACCCTAGTAAGGGGAACAGGGACTGTCTCTGACATGGCTTCCATTTTTATATTAGCTTCCTAACAGGTTGCTGTCATATTTGATGGCAGGTCAGTAAATTGAGTTTCTTAAAAAATGCACTTGATTTTAATGCCATAGCACCTTGCTGCCTGAGGTAGCTTTGCCTGTCTTAGTAGTTGGGATACATTTTATGCAGTCCTTATGCTAGAGAGGCCTTATGTAGATATGTTTAATATCTCTGTCTTATGTAATTGTTTTTTGAATATTCAGTAGACATGATATGTTTAGACACATGGTATGCTAAGAGTTTGGACACTTTGGTAAGTGAATGAATGCATGAATAGAGCGAATGCATTGTGAATGAGTGTAAATGTTATTCTTTATTTCACTTGCTTGGAAATTTTAAGCAGCCATTGTTGAATGTCACAAGTAAAAGGTGGAAAGTTTGTAGCAATTTCTGCACATAATCATGGATAGAGGAAGCTGGCAAGATGGCTCAGTGGTTAAGAATCGTTTCCAGCATTCATGGGAAAGCTTCCCAGCTGCCTGTAAGCCTAGTTGCAGGTGTCCAACTCCAGAGGTCCTTTCTCTGCCTATGCAGTGCTGGAGTTACATGCATGCTGTCACAACTGCCAGCATTTTATGGGATGGATCAGAATTGAAATCTCAAATTTTTGTGACAAGCACCCTTTCTAGTAGCCTGAACTATCTCACCATCCCTTCCTTCAAATTTTACATAAGGTTTTTACTTCAGAAAAAATGAATTATTCATTTTGGTAAATAGGAAAAAGTAAGTAGACAACTCTTTATAGACTGAGCTTGCTTCTTAGGCCATATTTTGAAACTGAAACTTCTTTAACTAAAAACAATTTACAAGTATATTGTTTAATGTTTAGTTTCTAGTGAAAAGTTAAAAGGCATGTATTCACTTAAAATTAGTGAAGAACATATGCTAAAAATTTCACCAGAGATCAACTAACACAAGCCTCTTTCAACTTCACAGAGAAATACGTGTAACATAGCCTTTTGTTTTTCATTTGCTGAAGCTACATGAAAGATTTCCAGAGACCAAATTTGAATCTGTAGATACTAGATTCTTCATGTCTATTTAGTTGGGGGTAAGGTTACATTTTGAATGTCTTACACAACCACTTGTATATATACACAGACATATGAGTGCCCCAAGCAGACACTTCTGTGCTACCTTTTTTAAAAATTTTACCACTACTACAAAACTTATTAATATCAGTTATTGCTCATTCTCTTGATTTTTCCAGTATTGATTCTAATTTTTCTAAAGAAAAATAATTTAAGCATGTAGGCTTTAGTTTTTTATTGTATTTAAAAGAAGTACATGAAGACCATAAATTTTATTTGCATATATTTTGTTTTAAGTGTGCAACCCTTCATGACAGAAATACAAACATAGACCCCTTTACACTTCCAGGAGAGAGATAGAACATAGAATTAGAAATAATTTTTCGGTGTTTATCAGAGAAGAATTTAATAAGTACTTACAAGGAATCCTTAATGTTCCTTTTTCTGTAGATGGAATAGAGAAAGGGGAGTAGCACCAAAAACAAAACAAAAAACAGGTGGGGCAACTGGAACTTTATTTTCAGTAATGGCAGAAGATGTTTCATTAGAGTACTCCTAGCCCAAGAGTGAACTATGTATAGAGAGTAGGGAGCATCCTCGATGAGCACAGAGATAATGTAGATAGCTGATGCCTGGTTATTCCTAAGCATTATGGACCTAATGACCCTGGAAAGCTCATGTAGTCATCTGCCACCTGGGAATTTTCTTTGGAAATCTAGAGACCCCCAAATGCTATTTTGCATGTAAAGTTAGAGGACATATTAGAAAAAGCTGTTCTGACTGAGTAGAAAACAAATAATTGTATTCTGTTTCTGATCTTCATTTATAGCACCAGCAACAAGTGGTGCAGGCTGTGGAACGGGCCAAGCAGGTGACCATGGCAGAACTGAACGCCATCATTGGGGTACGTGGCCTTTCCATTTCAGCTCTGATCTTAGTGTTTGTCCTGAGCTTTCTTGCTTTTCTTTTTTAAAATTTTGTTCCATCAAAGGGGCAAGAAGTAATAGATGACTACAGTGAATTAAGCTCTAGTCCTTCAGTCTCCTGAGGCATTTGTTAGCTTCTCAGAAGCTTTGAACCACAGTTTACTAATTAAGTTGGCTCCTGAAAACTCCCCTGAGGAGACTGGATAGCTCTCTTTCTCCTGTTTCTTTACTGTGCCATCAGTTTCTGTTGCTAAACTAGACAGGAAAAAGATACAGATTGCTCCAATGTTAAAATGACCTGATTTCTTTTTATCTTTCCACAAGTGATTTAGATTGTCTTAATATCCTTTCTAGTAAAATCTGTAGTTTTCCATCTACCCTAATTACTCTTCCTTTTTTTTATGATGAGTGGTTCTTGCAGGCTAATGCCTATTTGTAGGAGAAATAGTAGATGAACTTCGGAAAACAAAAAACAGTGGCCCAGTTAAAAAGTCCCAGCTAGAGGTAGTGACAGTGCTCTTCCCTAGAATCTGCTGGATCTGTAGATTTAAACATTCACTCCAGCTCTAAATGTAACAGCTAATAAACAGAAACAATGACAAAGGGGAGAACTCTTGTGAACAGTTCAGTACTCACTTAACAGTTTATGCAGAAATGCAAGCAACACTTTGCTGTGTTCTAAAGACTCCACTTCCTTCTTTCTGCTCCCTCCCAAATGCTTTCTTTTGTGTATAAATTATACACAAAAGTCTTTTCTCTTTTTTCCTCTCAGTGTATCAAACACACTTTTAAATGCTAATTATTCCATTTTCTTTCATTAAAATTCAAATTGCTGAGTGAAGATAGGAATAAGGGTCGCCTGATAATCAGTTTGAAGTGAAGACACTGCTTAAATTATGCCACTGTCTTTTAACAAGGAAATCAGAGATCACTGCCCTGGTGTGGGTAGCAGTAGTCTGATTGTAGCTTGTTCTTTAATGGGCTATTTGAAGGTCTGTTTTGTGTCTCTTCGACCACCAGTGAAAAAAGGGCTAGTAAAGTAGCAGATATCATAAATGGAAAAGAATAAGAAAAGTGTCCCTTGGAAAGAAAAGGCTAAATCATAAGGGCCTATAGATTCAGAAGGAACCTTTGTCACACATTTTTTTTTATGCTAGGTGGGAGAGGAAGGCAGTGCAGAAAAAACATCTCATGACTTACTTGTCTTAAAACTCTAGAAAACAGCAGTATATATATTTAAATTAAGAGTTCATTTTTAAATTAGTCTATGTATATTTAGCAATTCTGCTTGTGTGAAATGTGTGTGAATGTATTGCCATTTCAGGATAGTATGTATGTGTTTTTACATGATCTCTCACTGATCAAATGTGATAGAACCTATGTACAGCTGTTACTCTGTATATATGTGTATATAATGGAATTGTAGAGTGTGCTGCCTTAGAGAGAAACTTGCAAGGTCGTTTCATGAGTAGTTAGGACAGGCATCTTTGTCAAAGATCAGGTGTCCACAAGTGTGTGGGTTTATTTCTGGGTCTTCTATTCGATTCCATTGATCCACCAGTCTGCTAGTATGCCAGTACCATGCAGTTTTTATTACTGTTGCTCTATAGTATATCTTGAGATCAGGGATGGAGATACCTCCAGAAGATCTTTTATAGTAGGTATTTGTTTTAGCTATTCTGGGTTTCTTGTTATTCTCTATGAAGTTGAGACTTTTTCTTTCAAGGTCTGTAAAAAATTGTGTTGGTAATTTGATGGGAATTGCATTGAATCTGTAGATTGCTTTTGGTAAGATGGCCATTTTTACTACGTTAATCCTGCCAAGCCATGAGCATGGGAGATCTTTCCATCTTCTGATATCTTCTTCTAATTCTTTCTTCAGAGACTTGAAGTGGGGTGGGGGAGGGAAGGCAGCAATTCCTACCTGCATCTGATTAGCACCTGTTTTCTAGAAAAGCAATGCATTTTTGTTGCTTCTTTTTGCTTTTCTAGTTATCATGTTGCACAGTGGAAAAATTAAGCTAAATGAGACATATATTGTTTTACATGTTGCTTAAAAATGAGGACAGGTGAAAATTAAGTGTTTCTATACCTTTACTCCACATGTATTTTTAATGCTGTTTTTGTGTTGTATCATTTTTAGATACTTTGTTTTGAATGAGATAACACATTGCCCTTTCTCAGAGAAACTATTTCTAAGTTGTAGCTGTTACTAATAGACATCTGCAGATTTAATTTTTAAAATAAAGCCAGTTTAACTTGGTAATCTAAAAGCTTACTTGAAAACAATTCAGTAACGCTGAGTACTATCAAAGCAGTGTGTGTTGATGTTGATGGAGCTTGTGGAGTTTCAAATTATTTGTGTTCGGACAGAGAATGGAGTTAAAAATCACATAATCTGACTCTTCGGAAAAACAGATTTTACAAAGTTAATGCAGCCAGTCTGGGCAACCGCAAACTGAGAAAGAAGGAATCTGGTTATAATCTCAATTGCTGCTGATATTCTTTTGTTTTGTTTTTGTTTTTGTTTTCTTTTTCTTAAAAGCACTAGTGTCTGTAGTTTTCAGGGAGTTTATGAAGGATTGTGGGATTTTAAATGCACCCATTGTTATCTGTCGTCTTGGGCATCGAGCTAAGAAGTGGTAGCATTAAAATTTTTTAAATATATATTTATTGTGTTTGGGTGGTAGCATATTAGTAGCATGTGCATTGTAGAGGCTAGAAGGCGTCTTGTGAAAATCAGTTCTCTTCTACCATGTGGAACCTAGGGATTAGCCTCAGTTTCAGAGCCTTGGCACTTACAAGAGCCTTTATCATCTGAGCTGTCTTCTGTTTCCAGGAAATGGTAGCAAAATGATGACAGATCAGGTTTAGATTCTTCTTACTTAGGTTTTAGAATGGAATTGACAGTGATTTTCTGGGAGGAGGGAATGGCAGCATTTCATCTAAGAGGCACAAGACCCATCCAAGCCACTGCAGACCTTCATTTATTTATCCTACATATGCACCTGTTTTATATGTATGCACACTTTTCAGACAGGAGGGAATGTTCCCAGATTTAATGAAATCTGATGAAGAACCTTTTAACTCTGCAATATTATTTTACCTTCATTGGTAAATGAGCCAAACCAGTGATCCATGCAGTTTAAATGCAAAATGCTGAAGTGAGCCTGAAACCTGGAGAGGTGGCTGTTCTCCTGACAATAAGCTAGTTGTGTTTAATGGAATGAAACACAGTTATAATGATTTCTTTCACAGGTCATGTTCAGTTTTAAAATGTTGATAGATTGATAGAAGTAAATATAATTTTATCTTTTATTTATAAGAAAGAAAACCAGGAAATTTTCTTTTTTGTTGTTTTTGTTTACTGTCTTGTATTTTGGTTTTGTGTTCCCTTGAAGCTTTCCTTGAGCCACCCTAAATGGGCTGGGGGAGTGCTATGTATGTAGTTTGATCCTGTCATGTCCTACTAGCCACTGTGCTTTTAAATTAGAATCTCTGTGAGATTGCACTGTTGGAACAACACAGAAATTGCAGTTTTAAATCAGTAATATGATCTAATTAGAAATGATGTTTTCATTTCCTGTATTATTAAATTGAGTCATCTGACTATCCTAAAATGCTTCTTAAATCCATTGCACTATATAATCAGTACATGCTGTGTGAATGTAGTTATGCTTAATAAAGAAGGCTAACATAGACTCATAAGGATTTCAACAAACTACTATTAAGAAAAACTTTGTTAGTGGGAGCATTAGGAAAAAAAAAGATTGGGCTTATGAAAATAGAAAATGTATTTTAAAGAAAGCCCTCATTCATTATCTTTTCTGTCCTAACTTTTTAAGGGGAAAAATGATATAAATGTAAGCGTTAAAATACTTCATCCCAATAACCTTTATGAACAGGTATGCCATGGTATTGCAAGAAAATGCAGTTTAGCACTAGAAACGCAGAACCTCAATTTTTAGCAGTGACATTTTAATGATAGGAAGTCTGCAGAATTATTTGCCATCAATTGTGAAGGCAATAACAAGCCTTGGTGGTTTTTCACACTTTCTGTGTTAAGTGCTTTCAGAATGACAGCGTAAACTGTGTTAGAGAACTCCAAGGAAGGAAAACTGATTAAAATGTTCATGCTTGAATGGTGCTGATGGAATAGTTCATTTGGACTTTCTTTACCTCCTGCAGCTCAAGCTGAAATATTAAAATTCAGTGGATTTAAATCTCTTTCCTCTCAACTCAGGGAAAAAAAAAACATTACATTTTAATAGGTTTTAAACCCATAATTCATTGGTTTGGAGCAGCACTATTAAATCTATTTAAATATTACTTGTATTACTAAAGAAATGATTTAAATTCCTTTGCCTTTTACTATTCTCTGTATGTGAATTATTTTTTAAAAAGACAATATTTACTATTGCTATTTTCTGCCTTAACACTTTGTTTTATTGTCCTTGTCATATGATTGACCCTTACTGAGTTATAAATGTGTATGCTGTTTTTCTGCTCGCTGACCCTTGTAGTATGCATGCAGCTGTGTGTGTCTGTGTGTCTCTGTGTGTGTATGTGTACAAATATGCATGTGTTTATTCCAGATTGACATTCTAGGAGAAAGTCTTAACATATGACAATTTGGGAACTATGTTTTTGTTTTGTTTTGTTTTTCATTATAGATTTCAAAACTACCATTTTAAGTTTTAAATGCATTGGGATGAAACACTATGATAATTTCTCATAGGTTTTTAAAAAATAAGTCTTTAGACAAAAACCTTAAGGGCATAAATGTGTAGGGTATAAATATATAGGGTATGTAAAAATAAGTGTGTGCAGCTGACTTAGCAGTTAAGAGTGGGAACTGTTCTTCTAGGATATCTGAGTTTGGTTTGTTAGCACCACCCACATTCAGCAGCTAAGAACTACCCATTACTAGGGCTCAGAGTGATATCATGCCCTTGACCTTCAAGGACCCTACACTCACATGTACCCCTTTTCAGATACATAATTAAAAATCAAAATAAATATGAAAAGCAAGTGTGTTTGGTATTCCTTCCCTTTTACAAGGATTGGTAGTATATATGCCTGTGGATACATAACCTATAGTAGGATAAATCTTGAAATAAAATGAAAAACTTTACTTTTTTAACAAAAGCCAAAACATAGTAAGTATCCAAGAGCAGTTTTTCCATTGTTTTGTGTTCAATAACTAGCCATCAACGATCTTGTTGGTTTGTTCTGATGTTATCCTGTGTTGAACATGGCTAGCCCACACTATTGAAGTTGTATTTCCTGAGCCAATCTCATCCCCTTAACATATTTCTCTAGATGTTGCTGTAAAACATATGCCACAGCTTGAGAGTGCCAAATTAGGAGGGCTTGCTTTCCTCTGGTGCTTTATAAAAATTTATCTTTCAGAGTCCGAGCAGGATAGTACTGAGTTGCCCACTGTAGCCATCGACTTAATATACCTCCCTTTTTTCCCAGTTCCCTTTCGTCAACACCAACACCTTGGTTAGTATTATTTAAAACACCTCTATGCTAGCCCTTCGTTTATTAGAATTTGTAGTATCCTCAGGATTTAGCTTTGTTGGCATCAGTTTGTGAATGGGTTGTATGATGTGGAGAGGTTATTGGGGTCACATGTTAGAATTGTAGCTTTTCTAATGTCAGATCTAAGTGTACACAGTCTTTAACAGCTCAGCATTTATCTAAGCAAACCTATCTATGACCAGTCTTTTTGTTTTTTTCCTTTAGTCTTTACCATTGTCATTTATTGTATATGGTATGAAATTAACCTTAAAATTTGCTATAAAGTAGATGTGCTTTCTCGTAGATTGTGTTTCAGCTTGGCCTTATTGGCTTTACTGAATAGTATTCCTGGAGCTTAAAGGCATAGGAGACCAAGACTTCTTAACCTCTTTATATTTGCAGCCTGTTTTATCCACATGTTTTATGCAGCTCTGGACATAGATACACAAATAAAGCAGCATTTGCTAATAATAAATCATAAGGAAATTTATTATACACCAAATCTTTGGTAATGTGTGTGCACACATATGTATATATGTATTTGGTTTTACTACTTAGAGTAAAGCAAATTTGCATGCTAATGAGATAAATGTGTTTATATTTACATAAAGAAATACTGGCTAAGTATTTGATACTGTTAAGATGTACGGCAGCTCAAAGTTTTTCAGAGTTGACCAGTATTCTGATTTTGTAATACTCAGTGCTCACAACCCCACTTCACATAACCACTAGAACAGAGTGATCATCGTGTGGGGACTTTCAGAAACTGTTAGAAGTCTGTCCTAATTCCAAGCCAGAGTTCACTTGGTAATTATTTGTGAATTCAAGGCAGCAACTCAAACAGCAAATGCTAAAATCAAGCATTCTAACATAGTACAATCCAAAGATATTCTCTATGTAAATAATAGGAAAAAATTTAAAATCTTTATTTTCTGTAGTTAGACATTACGTTTCTATAAAAGCAGAAAACTTTGTATGTATAGTAAAATACTGCAGTTTGTACCATACAGTTGCTGGTGTTGCATGACTTTCTGTGTTCAGAACCAAGCTCTGCAGGCTCATGCTACTGCACAGGTGAGCACTGTCAGGGTCATAATGCATTGTAATTTTGGGTCATTGCTTTTAGAAATGTTTTATTGTTTTTTTTTTTTTTATGTTCTTTTAATCTTCACCCACAGTATAAGAAGCTTCATTGTGGGTTGTGCTGGAGGCACAGACATGTCCCTGGGCCTTTTGCACTTACAGGGCTTTGTTTATATGCGCTCACAGAGCTGTGATGGTGCTTAAAACTAAAGCAGTTTTGCGTCAAGTCCCTTTTTATGTTGATTCTCTTCTCCCTATTTTCTTTCCCCTTGGAAAAAAAGAGCTGCAGTATTGAGTGATGTAGGCATAATCCAATCTTGTGCTGCAGTTTGCTGAGACTTAAGAGGCTGTGATTTCCCTTCTCATAATAAAGGCTCTCTTACATTTAAATAATTTTTAGCTCACTTTTCACTTCAGAGCTCAGAAAATTACTAGGTCAGAGGGATGATTTCTGATTTGTTGCTTGTGGTGTGTATTCAATTAATTTCTATTAGAAAGCTCCTCTGGAAGAAATTTCTAGAAGCCAATTCATCTCCTTCCCCAAACTGTTGCTAACCTTATTTTTCCTGTTTAAAGAGGAGCTTTTTCCCCTCTTTCCTTAATAACTCACATATGCAGCTCATTTTGAAGTGAGTAGTGTCACCAGAGATGTAGAAAGTGTCTAGGTGGGGTAACTGATAGTTTGAGGCCAAGTGGGCTCTGAGATTCCATTGGAAGACAGGCTACCAGATTGCTAGGATGAGTTTAGCAAGCTGTTCATAGACTGGGCTAACTTACACACGGAAAGCAGGTTTGCTCACATTAGCTTTTAAGTTGGCAATTCAGAATTTTTATATGCTTATTACATTTCTCCCTACCCTTAACTTTTCTCTGATGACTTCGTCTCGGTGGTGTTTCTCCATGCAGCATCAGAAGCAGCCAATCAGAGGTCTTATTTTCTGTGGACTCAGCCTGGCTTTTGTGTCCCTCATAAAGTTGAGAGGGCAGAGCAAAAATGGGCTCCTAGGGAAACATGCTGATCTGAAACAAGTGTTACTGATGGTGCTTGACTCTTAGGACCTGGGGAAAGGTGTAAGGACTTATAATCTATACACCCAGAATTGCTAAGAAATCAGTTTTAGTTTCCTTCTACCCAAAAGTGCATTTGTGATCATCAGTGCTGTCTTAAAGATCTTTGTGAAAAGATTAATTAAGTCAGGCGGCACATACTCCGTTTGTCAATTCCACAATTTTTTTGGTACCTTCATAACACCTTGTTCAGTGTTTTTTTCATTTTGAATATTTTAAAAATCTTCCTAACATGCTTTGAAGTGAATCCTCAGATTACACCTATCTTATTTAGAATTTAACATATTTTAAGATTTTAATTTCTTTTTTGTTCTTGTTTGTTTGTTTTGTTGTTTTTGGTTTTTCAAGACAAGGTTTCTCAGTATAGCTGTCCTGGAACTCACTTTCTAGACCAGACTAGCCTTATGAACTCACAGAGATCTGCCTGCCTCTGTCTCAGGAGTGCTGGGATTAAAGGTGTATGCCATCACCACCTTGCCTAAATTTCTTTCTTTTTAAAGATTTTTTTTTTAATTTTTCAGGCTTAAATTATTTTATGTATATGACATTTTGCCTGCATGTATGTTTATTGCACCACATCTATTCCTGGTTCCCACTGAGGTTAGAAGAGAGCATCAGATCCCCTTGAGTTAGACCTTAGCATGGTAATGAGCTACCATGTAGCTGCTAGGAATTGAACATGGGGTATCTGCAAGAGTTAATGAGTGGTCTTAACCACTGGTCCATTTCTCCAGCCTCACATATTTTAATTTCCATAAAAATTTGTTTGGAAGGCTACTAAAGAAAAACAGAAGACAAAAATAAGGCTGTAAACATTAAGGATAATTAAAAATACTCATGTATTTTTATGTTTGCAGATAAAGTTTTTAGATTCCTGAAATTAAGAATTCAGAAATATATGGCCATTAAGGATTATTTACTGTTTTCAGGCCAGATTTATGGGTATAGTTTAAACCACAGGTATTCCTGGTTAGAGCAGGAATCTGAATTTTGACAGCTGAATGTGATTGTGGAGCTACCACCACAGTCAGGGCTCAAGCACTCGCCACTCTTCATTCTCTATTTTTCTTTTTGAGACGGTTTCTGTCTCTGTTAGAGTCTTTTAGGGATAAAAATTGTTTTCTCTCAAAGTGAGCTTGTTAGAGAATGTACTGTAAGTGGAGTCATTATTATATAGCCCTTTGAATGGTGCTTCCTTGAACATAAGACCTTTGAGACTTGGCCATGTACTTGCCCTTGTCAATAGCGAGGGTCCTGTGTATTGCTGAATGATTTATTGTGAGTATAGTCCACTTGGCCTATTCATTCACTTCTCTGAGGACAAAGGGATTATATTCAATTTTGTGTGATTGAGAATAGTACTACAAAAAAATATTCACATCTCCATTTTTGAAAGCACATTTCCTTTCTTCTGTGTGATTACATAAAAGTAAGAATGCTGAGCAAATGATATTAAGTGTATTTCATTTTATAAGTGCTACATTATTTTCCACACTGTCCCTGCTGTTCTGCAGTCCTGCTGGTAGGTCTAGAGAGCCTTTGCTCTTCATCTTCACCAACACTTGGGATCACAGCTTTTTCAGTTGGTGGTACTCACTATGCTTTTCCATTTTGTTTCTTCATAAAAGTTAATGATTTTTTTTAATGTAGGTGGCTATCTCTATATTGTCTTCAAAAACAATTAGATGAAATCTTTAACTTTTTCCTCCTGCCATTTATAAGTTTTGATTATGTTTTAATATTCTAGATATGAACATTTTATATATTTGTTATATATTCACTGATTCTGTAGCTCTACTCTGTTTTGCTTTGGTTTTTTTTTTTTTTTTTTTTCTTTTCACACACATTTATTAATGCCACATTGTAAATAGTACTTAGACAAGTGCAGAGTGATGTTTCGTGTTTCCATCTAACAGCTTGCTTAAGCTTAGCTGACAGGATTCATTTTGAGTCTACTAGGAATAGCTAATGATGGGCGTGGGCAGGAGCAGGACTGGAGACTTTCAAAGCTTTACTTCTTTTATCAGCACTCCTGAGTTTACAAAAGATGAAAGTCATTAACCCTGTTCCTGCCCAAATTTCCTGGTAAACCTGAGTATAGTAGTGTCTGGGGACCCAGACATTCTTAATTAATAAGGCTTTGAAGCATCTCAGCAGGACAAAGGCCACAGGCCACACCAGATTGCACAACAGACTGGGAAAGGTCTGGTTTTTTTTTTTTTTTTGGGGGGGGGTGTTTGTTTGTTTCTTTTGTTTTTGAGACAGTGCTTCTCTGTGTATCCTTGCCTGTCTTAGAATTTGCTCCTCAGACCAGGCTGACCTTGAACTCAGAGATCCACCTGCCTCTGCCTACTGAGGACTGGCATCAAAGGTCAACCAAGCATCACTGCTTAACAACTCTACTCATTTAAACTGTGTCTTGTAAAGAGGATATAATTTTGTTTGCTTTTTTAAAAGTCTCACTACATAGTCCAGCCTAGCTTCACATGTGCATCCTTCTGCCTCAGCCATCTCTGAGTGCTGAGATAGCAGTCATGAGCTACTATACTTAAGAGCACACTCTATTTTCTTTAAACATTGAGGTAATTACAGTTCGAGAATTGTTTTTTTCTTGTGTAGGTTTTACTTATTCTTGTCCCTAAGTAATACTTAACTCAGTATCACAAATAGTTTTTCTTATGTTTTGTGAAGTTTTAAAGTTAGGCTTATGATCCTGTTTATTTTTGATACGGCTGTGGGTTTTATTGTGGTTGCTGAATATACAAACCCTGTGTTAAAACCAGTATCTATTCTAATTCTTAACATTTCTGTCCTCAGTCAGAGCATCTTCCATTTGCCCCTAGTCCAAGACACTTTCCCAGCTGGTTCTATACAGCTGCTTCCTGACATGGTTGTTTTTATTATTGTTTGTTTGTTTTTACATTAGGTTTTCTGTATTTTAATTTGCAGACAAACTCTTCCATGATCTTTGTCTAAAACATAAATCAGACCTCGTTGCTCCTTTGTTTAAAACTTTCTAGTCATTGACCTTTTTGCTTAGGAAAATTTCTAAGAAAAAATCTGAATTTTTTACATGGCCTACAGGCTTCAACCCCTTTCATTTAACTGTGGTTAAGGAACCCTAGTCTCAGCACTCCCAGCATGCTCTTGGTAATGGTGGTGTGGCAGTTTTTCTGTCCTCCACAGTGCTCTTTTTCATGTCCTCATGAGACTTTCTTAGTGTTTTTCTTCAGATGTTCATTCAGGTGGCCTCTTCTCAAGAAGGGCCTGTTTGGCTGGCAGCCCTTTTGATGGGTGTGTCTTCCCCTTTATTCTTCGAGCCATTAGCCTGTTTTATTTTCTTCCCAGCACTTAGTATTGATTTGTGTGTCACTTTCTCTTTTGTTCACTTTTTAGCCATGATGCCAAAGCATTGGGTGGCTCATTGTTTCAATAAATGTGTATAAAATAAATATTAAGCACTATTTTCAAAAGTATATAGTAGCTTATAATATTGGTTAGTAAATGTATAAAGAAGTACTATATTTTGAACTGTTATTTGACTTTTTTCTCTACAGCTTTGAACCCAGGTAGAGAGGAAATGTAAACTAATAGGAAATATACAAACCCCAGTGTCAGATGGTCTTAGTAATGTCATTTAAGTTTTCTTTTCTATAAAATTCAAGGCCAGAGTAGATAGCTACTAATTTGTCTAATTTGGCTTTATGAGTCTATTTAAATGACTATGGAATTTTTATTTTAAAGCTTTGGGTCCTTTGTATGTTAGTTATTTCTCTGGATTTATTGCACTTCTAGAAGTTCATTCTTTTCCTCAGAAACAGTGAATATATAAAGAACAGATATTTACTGGATATTTATTTTTTAAGTACTATGCTAAGTATTTACATGTGTTTTGTTTCATGTTCACATTTACCCTATGTTGAAATAGTCTCATGACTTTACAGTAATGAAGCACAACTTAGAATCGAAGTAACTTTTGTAAAGGGTTATATAAGGAAGAAGTGGCAGAAATGGGTTCTCTGCTTCTCATTGTCAGAATGCTGTCATCCCTTGTTTGTTCTCTTGACTATTCTCGAATTTACAATGAGAACATATTTCTTAGGGTAGTTCCGGGCTCAGCCTCGGGAGGGAAGTGGAATGAATGTGCCTGAGGCATAAATTATCTGACTTCTATCACTTTCATAGGTTGATTGCATTATCTTGATATATATCATGCTTCTTTTGTGCTGATATTATACATATAAATACTACCATTAAAAGGTAACGGTTTCTTGTCTTTAGATACATAGGGTCGCATAATGAAAATGATGTTTGAACCTGTGCTTCTCAGAATAGGACTATGTAATAACAACAAAAACAAATATGAAATAGTAAAACAGTGGTATATATGTACGCAGAATGTATATGTCTCTAGAAGTTTAAAGGGTCATTGCAGAACTGTTACTCAAAACGTGGTAATCAGGAGTTTACAGTGACATTTTTTTTTTGCTAAATATTGCCCGGGGAGTTAGAGGCAAAGGGTTGTTAGCTAATTGTAGGCAATGGCTGAGGAAGGAGAGACAAGAGGCCAGTCAGTGAGAAATCAAGTTAGAACTCGGAGGAATTGCCTTACGTTTTATATGGCGTTTTTCTTGAAATTATGCCGTTGTTTTATGTAGGCTTTGCTCTTTTTCTGTGGTTCCACTTTTTTTCTCTTGTGTCCATATATTGTTCATGAGTAGCAAATACTTGTGAGATAAGAGTAATACTCAAACTTAAAAAGCATTGTTGACCTAATTGGAGTTAGAGCTACTTCCCCTCCCTCTTAAGAAAAGAAAAACTAAAAATGAATCCTTTTTGAAACCTTTTAGAGGTTTATGGTTCTCTCTCTCTCTCTCTCTCCCTCTCTTTTTCTTAGTAGAGCCATAAAATGGGAGAGACAATTTTGGCCCAGATTTGTCTTCTGAGCATCAAGGCAGTGTCACTCAGGTGCCACAAAGCAAAGGGGTAGTCATGTCATTTTTTTTCCCCCTCATTTAATTTCCCCAGGGTGTTTCTGAGTTAACTCAAAGCAATTTGTAGCCACAGCTCTGCACAAATTTTATACCTGAGAGAAGAAACCATTGAGGGAAAACAAAACAGATACCATTCCAGTCTAAGTTTCTTGTTACTTGGATTGAAAACTGGGAAGTTGTTTTTGGGTTTCTTAACAGCTTGCTAGAATGATCAAGAGCAAAGACAAATGCTGGTTCTCCCTGGTAGGTGGTTTCCACCTTCTACAATGAAGGCTAACAGTCTAGTGGTCTTGTTCTTCTTACAGATAAGTGGGCACATTACCTATCCAAGCCACTGAGATATAAAAAGTGTATTTAACAAAAGATGTTTTCTGTCCTTATGGAGAAAATGTTATCTTCCTTTATTATATGAAAAATATAAATATTATTTAGGTCACTTTTATTGGGTACTCTGTAACTTGAGGAGTTCTCTTAACATTTTAATGCTATGTGACTGTATAAAATAGTGGAAACAGCCTCAATATCTAGTTACCGGGCATCACTTACGTGGACATCCCATACTTAGGTAATAACAAACCACCGAGCTATTACTAACAAAGCAGCATTACTTAGAGATGAAGACAGCTGTTTTTGTAAATAAAAAAAATGAGTGTTGGGCTATATAATGTTATTTATTATTAGCCCTAAGTCTATCACAGTGGTATTATTTAACCCACTATCACAAATAATAAGACACAGACACCTGTTAGATTTTATAAGTGCCTTACTACCTTGGGCTGAACAGATATTTATCCCTTACCATTCACTTCTCAGCCCCCATCCAATGCCATCTGCCTTAATCATCCTCATCTGACCTACCTTCCATCCACAATCCCATGGTACTTGCTTATATTCATCTGGGCCTTTTCAAGCCGTTATTGGAGTTTTATCTCCAATCCCAGGTGGTTCCTTCTCCACCTAACCCATTCTAGTGTCCTCCTCCCTCCTGTCTTCCTATCTGTCTGCTTCCTGTGATTACCTCTTGAACCCCAAAACCCTGAAGCCTTAGCCACACCTACCCCACTCTGCCCATGCCCAGGTATAGGCCCCTTAATCAGCCAGTCAGAAAAGTCTTAGGCAGCTTTATAAAACAAGGATGGGTATAACCAGATCTTGAGTGCCAGCAACAGACAACAGACTAAACTAAAAGATATTTTGATGTACTCATTTCAAAATGCTTACATACACATTGAAAATACACTGCGTATATCTACCAATACAGTATTGTCTTTGGCTAGTAGGGTTATTCTTGACTTAATTTCTTTCTGTTCTTTATTTCTTCATTTCTATTTGCAAAAACAAGATAAAATTCTATTTTATCTTCTCTTCTGCCCTATGTAATTGGTTCGATCTGTGTGGTTATGGGAGGTCTAATTTTACAAGGTATCCTGAGTTCCCTAAGTTATTCTTAAAACCTGCTTCACATAACCATGTCTTTGGAATTGTCTTCATAAAAAGGTCTCAATTCTTTGTTGTTTTTTTTTTTCTATTGCTTACTGCTACAGCCCTCATCCAAACACTATGCTGTTTTGATCTGAGCTCCTCAATTCTTTCTAGTTGTTTTTTTTTGTTGTTTGTTCTTGTTGCTTTCAGTGTATTTTCTGCATGGTATTCTGAAGTTCAAATAATTAAATACATTTTTTTTTTTGTTCTATCATAACATAGTCTTTTTAGGCTGTGTTAAGGCAAACTTTATTTTTCAACCAAAATTTTAGTTGCTTTGTAACTGGTATCAGGATCATGAGCATCTTTTGGTTATGTGTTATAAATTCCTGTTCCCAGTTTCTGGCTTTTCTTATCATTTCTGTAATGAGTCGTTTAAAAAATAGCATTTTTCTTATTTCAACTGAGTAATAAATACTGTCACTTCTCTTTTCATATTTTGAGCTTCCTTTGGCCAATTTAAGAAATTTTCTTCTAAGACCTCCCCTAGAAGTGGACTTGGAAAGGGACAGGGAGGGAGGGTGGGATTGTGAGGGAATGAGGGATGGGGCTATGGCTGGGATACAAAGTAAATAACCTATGATTAATATAAAAAATAAAAATTAATGTAAAAAAGTTAGCAGATAAGAGAACTTACTGGATGCAACAGCTTGTATTAGGGTAGCAAATTGTTCTTAGGGGGGGTAATGAAAATTTGATTATTCTTCTTCCTCTTCCTCTCTTCTATTTCTTACTATTTACAATTTATTTGCTTTGTATCCCAGTTGTAGCTGCCACCTCATCTCCTCCCAGTCTCACCCTCCCTCCCTCTTTCTTTCCTATTCCTCGTCCTTATCCACTGATAGGGTAGTCTGTCAGGTCTCGTCAGGACTGACTGGATCCTCTTCCTCTGTGGGCTGGCTAGGTTACCCCAGCAGGAAGAAGTGATTGAGAAGCAGGTAACCAAGTTCATGTCAGAGACTGTTTTTTCTGCGTTTACTAGGGAGCCCACACGGAGACTGAGCTGTCTACGGGCTACATCTGAGCTCAGGACCTATGTATTCTCTATGGATGGTCTTTGGTTGATGCAGCAGTGTCTCCAATCGCCTCTGGGCCCAGCTTTTTGGCGTTGTTCGTTTCCTTGTGTGGCTCCTGTCTCCTCCGGGTCCTTCTATATCCCCTTTCCTCCATAAGACTCCCTTCCCTGTGTCCAAAGTTTGGCTATGAGTCTCTGCATCTGCTTTGATACCCTGTGGGTGGAGTCTTTTAGAGAACATCTGTGATAGGCTCTCATCCTGTTCGCTCTCTTCAACAGCTTCCACTCTCTATCCTGTTTTCCCTTCTGAATGAGGATTAAGCATCTTCCCTAGGGTTCTCCCTGTTGGTTAGCTCTTTAGGTCTGTAGATTTTAGTAGGTTTAGCCTATATAATATGGCTAATATCCCCTTATAAATGAGTATATACCATGTGTGTCTTTCTGTTTCTGGGTTAACCTCACTCAGGATGATCTTTTCTAGTTCCATTCATTTGCCAGCAAATGTCAAAATAAGCAAGGTTAATCCAGTGCCTATTAGTCTTTCTCTTAGGATTTTATTAAATAAAGATAGAGAATAGAAACTATTATAGTATGGTACATATAGTTTTAGTTTAGCATGTATATATTCTACTACCTATATATGTATAGAGAGAATACATATATGTTCTATAACATATATATGCTAAACTAAAGAAGTTTACTCTTTCTGATTTATGAGTAGATCTATGTCTGAATACTTTTAAGATTTATTTTTATTTATCATATGTATAAAAATATGTGTACAACACACAAATGTACAACAAAGAAGCTGAATAAATAGGTTAAGGTTCCAACTACCTCTCATATTTTCAGATCAAAATCAGTAAACATGAAAAATTTTTTAAATGTAGTCATTTTAAGAGTGTTTCAAGTAACCACAGAAAGCTCTCTCATCACAGTCTTTTGACTTGATGGCTTCAGTAACTAAACTCAGAAAACGGATAAGTCAGTTTGATGTGTTAAGAGTTTTTTTTTTTTTTAATATCTTAAGGCTTCATTATTATTTTGCTTAGAATTAGATTCTGTAGTAAAGGCTCAAAACCAATTCAGTGTGGAGGTGATGGTAGCAAGATTTCCAGTAAGAAGGTTGATAAAGTCCCCCAAAGGTTTAGGGAAAGGACATAGGCATCATATTGGGCCATGAAGGTAATAGAATAACCAGAGTAGCAGGCCAAGGAGATGGGTGAGAAATATAAAGTTCTCAAGCTGAAAGAATGGCAGTAAAAGGGAGGGCTGTAGGGAAGGGTCTCCCAGGCCACAGACAGAACTAAGAACTCTCTCTCCCTCTCTCCCTCTCTCTCCCTCTCTCTCTCTCTCTCTCTCTCTCTCTCTCTCTCTCTCCCTCTCTCCCTCTCCCAGGCCACAGATAGAACTAAGAACTCTCTCTCCCTCTCTCTCTCTCTCTCTCTCACACACACACACACACAACCTGTTTCTTGTCCTGAGGTGATGTTGACCCACTTCCATTCTGATTTAGTTTTTGATATGATTTTTTTTTATTTTTTATGTTAATTACAGTTTATTTGTGTCCAGGCTGTAGCCCCCTCCCACATTCCCTCCCAATCACACTCTCCCTCCCTTGTCTCCTCCCTGCCCCTCTATAAGTCCAATTATAGGGGAGATCCTCCTCCCCTTCCATCTGACCCTAGCTTATCAGCCATTCTGATTTCAACATTTGGATTTCCTACCATAACATCTTTGTCACCTATAGCTAGAATGAAATGGTGCCATATTCCTCCATTGTTCATTTTAGTAAGTTTGGAGAAGTACAAACTTTCTTGCCCCTATTTCATGACCTCAAGGGAGGCAGTGGACCATTAACACATTATCTCATGGGATTTACTAGCTTTGCTGTTACGAGTCTACCGTGTGCAGGCTTTAAGGGCTGTGAGATCTGTGGCTTGTGTACAAGGACATGCGCTAAAGTGAGCTTATTTCTTGGGTTGCTCTACACATATGGCTTTCTCCTATAGAAGCTCTATGCTTTAAGTCAACAGTGCTTAGCTTGAAAAGTTTCTTCCTTTGTCCTCTTTAGTCTTGCTTCTTCTACTAGTTTAATATTTAGCTTCCGCCAAGACATTTGTTAGGTGCAAAGACTTTATATGGTAGACAGGACATAGCTTTGTCACTTATGCCCCACAGATGCGGGAAATTTTAATAAATAGTGAAACAAGCACTGGATACTCAAAAAGAAATGTGCCGGGTGATACTTTGTTTCTCATGCTTTTGCTCCTGTGTGCACACGTACAGACACTTCTGCAAGTATTGAACACTCAAAAATAAGACAGTCACAGTATTTCATCATTAATACTTAACTATGTATCTTCTGTGGACAAGTCTGTCTTCTGGATAATGCAGTTAACATATTCCATTGGGCAGTATGAGAGTTTATCATCATATATGTCCAACTGTCCATAGAATGTCTTTTAGCATTTTTATTAGCATTTTCTTTGTAGCATTCTCTCTAATATGTAAGCACTTTTCTTTCCATCTCTCTTCATTCTTCTTGACTCTGAAGTAGTTCCCAAACACACTTTGCTGAATAATTTATTTTCATTGTAAAGATTCTAGACTAGCCTTGTGGAATCTTCCATATTCTGAATTTGTTTGGTGGTTTCTAATTTTTTTCAAGGTTACAGTCAGGCTAAGGCTTTTGTTTTGTTTCTAAGTAAGAATAATACTACTCCAGTGATGTTATATGTTTCTAATTTATCACATTATGGGAAAGCTAAGTAATCTATGGAGTGATTCTTGATACTAAATAACCTGTTTTCTAACAACTTTGTATCCAATAATTTTATTTTGTGTTCTGAATTAATTCAGAATAAAGAAGTAATTCCCTTTTAAATTAATATCCTTTGAAAAAGAGGTTAACCCCTGTGGTGGACTTATCATAACAATAGGCAAGAGCTGATAACACCTTCCCTTCTTTTGTGTGTATGTGTATTTTGAGAGGGGGTAGAAGCCCCTTTTCAGTAATAAGAACAGGTATGTTATAATACAGCCACTTTGGGAAGTAGATGTTATAACTCTCCTATTGTCACATAAGAAACAAGCTTGGAAGCATGGGGTAACTGTTTTTTGCTCATAGATGATGAGGAAGCCAACTGAATGGTTCAGGTACCACATCCTTGTAATGCTTCTTAAATGACCTCATTCTCAGACTCAGTCCAGTCCCATAGTTGAGATGGGTTACCAGTGCTGTCTCTATTAAAACAGTGTTTTGTTTTGTTTGTTTGTTTGTTTGTTTTTCCACAAGTCAGGTGGCCCCTACATTACCTCTGTCCAGTTCATAACATGGTCCCTCCTTCTGGCTGCTTAAGGTCTGTTTCAGTCTTCCTTTCTTTCCTAGTATAGTTTCTTCCAGCTAGATTAGATCATTTGTTCTCTGTGACTGGCTGGAAGAAGGATGGTTGTGTGCTTTGGAGCTCTGGATTTGAAAGTGTGTAAATGGGAGACATTCTCTAGTCATTGACACTAGAATGTCTGTACCTCCGCTTGTTTTCTCAGGTTACCACGGAAGAACTTGTGCATATTAAATAAACAAATGAACAGAAATAGCAATACATCACAATCCTTTATAGCCGTCTTTTATGATGCTGTGAAGCTGTGTCCTTATTGCCAGTGGGGACTTCTTAAGTTGGCTCACTGTCCTTCTGATACTGATTGTCTGTGTAGATTTCTTGATCTCTAGCAAAGACTCCCCCCATAAACTCACTGTTTTCTTTCTTCCTATCTTCACTTCTCTTCCTTCTCTCTCTTTTCTTCTTTATGTGAAGAACCAAGATACCAAGAGGATAGGGGGCAGGAACCCAGATAGGGCACTAGGGTGCTCATTGCTGCTAGGATTCTATTGTTCTTAGTGAAAGTGCATGGTGTTTGTGAACTTTGCTGTTGAGGCTTTGGTAGACTTGAAGGGTGTAGTAATGCGCAGGAAAACCTCTGCTGGCTTGGGTAGGGATGGGCAGTGTTCCTGGGGCCAGTGTGTGGGAGCTGTTCTACCTTTGTCAGCTCTGGCTTCTTGTTAGCTAGTAAGGCCCTGGTGATCAGAGAGTTGTGGACCTTTGATTGAAATAAATTCTTTGTTTTTACTAATAGACAATATTTAAAAAATATTTCCTGTAAAATTGATTTCTGCTCTCCTTTCCAGACTTGAGAATATAAGGAAATTATTTATTTATTTATCTGCTTGCTTATCTATCTATCTATCTATCTATCTATCTATCTATCTATCTATTTATTTATTTTTAAGGAAAAGCCAGTAAAATGCAATTAATAGAATAAGGCTGTGTGTGCCACCTTGCTGCTAGGTATTTTCAGTCATAATTACTGGTTATTTTTCAGAATAAAATTATCTGAATGGCGTGTTTACTTGCCTGAGTTTAAAGTTTGCTGTATTTTAATGTTTATTTCCTTGAATGGCTAGTTAGGAGAGAAACAGACATAATTTATTTATTTATTTTTCATAATTTATTTTTTTATCATTAAAATAATTTATTTTATAATTTCACTCCTCTATTCATTCATCATAGTCTGTCCTATTAGTCCCTTTTTTCCCCTCTCTGCCTCCCCCAAATTCCCTCTTTTCATGTTCCTTATGTTTTGTTTTTAGTATATTTTAGAGAAACAAGGCACACAAATAAAGTTATGGCCTACCAAAAATTAATGAAAAGAATTTTTCTAAGTTTTTTTTTTTTTTTTTTGTTGGTCTCATGGGACTTTGTTGGTTATGATAGTTATAAAATACATTTATTGCTGAATTGGTTCTACAGTTTATGCCCTCTTTGATTTTTTTTTTTTTCTTGATAGGGGAGTTATTTTTCTAAAGTTAACTTTTTTTGCCTTTGTTTTTTGTTTTAGCTTGTTGATTTGTACTTTTCAGAGTGCTAATTTATCTTGAATTACTTTAATAACAAATCTATGTTAGTATTCTGTATATGCATTGCCCTTTCTTTGGTCTTTTAACGGAGAGGATTTCATCTATTATGAGAGGTTTAAGTAGGAAACCTTTACAGGTTAATGATTTGCAGTGAGCACAGATGGGTAGAGATGCAGTCACTGGCAGTCATAGGTAATCATAGGTAGTAGCAGCAAAGAACCTACTCTTTTCATGGATTTTGTTTTGTTGAGAAGGAATCATAATACAGATTCTTTTTAAGATTTAACTCTTGAATGTCAGTTGATACTTAATTCATGAAAACCCTCATTTTAAGTGAAGGAAAGTGTTAGAGTTAAACTTAACCGTTGTTGGTTTAATGGGTTTTATTTAAAGAAGATGATATCTAATGCTGGCTCTAGTTCTAGGATAGTACCTAAGGTGAGAACTTGGAATCGAACTTTAGAAAATGGCTAGTAACAACAGGAAAGAGCCTGTTATACTGCTGTGAAAATCAGCTGCAATATTTGAGTATCTGAATTTATTATATGCCTTTTGGTGACATGTTAAATATCATTTTATATGTGCTTTTATATTTTGAAAATATTTAATAATAAAGAAGCTAAACAACAAGGAGGAAGGACCCTAGGTAAGATGCTCAGTCCTCATTCAGAAGGGTAAACTTGAGAGACATCAGAAGCAGGAGAAGACAGTGATCAGGCAGGAGCCTACCACAGAGGGCCTCTGAAAGACTCTACTGATAAGGTATCGAAACAGAGGCTGAGACTCTTAGCCAAACTTTGGGCAGAGTACAGGGAATTTTATGAAAGAAGGGGGAGATAAAAAAGACCTACAGGGGACAGGAGCTCCAAAAGGAGACCAACAGAGCAAAAAAAAACTGGGCCCTGGGGCCCCTGCAGAGATTGATACCCCAACCAAGGAACATGCATGGAGAGGATCTAAACCCCCTGCTCAGATGTAGCCCACAGACTCAGTCTCCAAGTGGCTTCTCTAGTAAGGGGAGCAGAGGCTGTCTCTGGCATGAACTCAGTGGCAGGCTCTCTGGTCACCTACCCCTGGGGGTTAGAGGGTGCAGTCTTGCCAGGCCACAGAGGAAGACAGTGCAGCCAGGCCTTATGAGACCTGATAGGCTAGGGTCAGATAGAAGGGGAGGAGGACCTCTGCTATCAGTGGACTAGGGAACAGGCATAGGGGGAGAAGAGGGAGGGAGGGTGGGATTGGGAGGAGATGAGGAAGGCAGCCACAGTCGGAATATGGAGTGACTAAATTGTAATAAGTAATAAATTTAAAAAAGAAAATACTTAATAAAAACCATTTCATTGTGGAGAACACCATAACGAATATGTTTAATTGTTAATGAATATGTTCTAATTGTAGGAATGAGTGACATGTGACATGAGTTTGTGGTGGCCCATTTCATCTCTAAACCTATTCAGAGTATATGCTATTTAACAATAGGACTATAATTTGTTGTTACCATTCTTAACGTAACCATCCCAAATCTTTAAGGGCTTTTTTTTTTTTTTCTTCTTCTCATTTCGCTTCTATCTTATCAACAGAAAGCACTTCCTCCCCCCTTAAGGACTTTTTTAATAAATGAAAATATAAAATTTATTTAAATGTGAATAGGATAGCATGGTTTTAGTTCTGGGGCAGGACAGGTGCATTGGTGTGGGGTAAGCAGGGAGCTCTGACTTGGGAGTGGGGTAACAGTGATGTTCTAGTGTTAATTTCTTAGTTTGGTAAATTCTGTAAAACATTACGTATACGGTACCATTAGTTGGAAAGTAGGCAAAGAGTAAATGGGAATTATATATTAAGTAGAAACAAGCCTGGCGCAGTGGTGCATGCCTGTGATCCCAGCACTTGGGGAGGCAGAGGCAGGTGGACGTCTGTGAGTTCAGGCCAGTTTGGTCTGCAAAGCGAGTCATGGACAGCTAAGGCTATACAGAGAAACCCTCTCTCAAAAAACAAAACAAACAAAAGTAGAAATAATAAAACTTTAAACATAGAGTCATATGACTATTTTGGGGTCATTGGTTTAAGGAAAGTTTGGTAGTTCTCTTTGAGAAATTTGAAATTTACACTGAAAATTAGAAGTCCAACAATAAAAATAAACCCCTAGTTTTTATGTAAAGAGGTACCAAGCTCTTAAGTTTAATCATTATGCTATGAATCTTGCTTATTTTAGATTGTAGCTGTTTATTTTTAAATTGCTGCAAATGAAAAATATAGTAGGATCAGCTAACTTTTTAATTTCTTCTGATTGTATTTTAAATTTTGAAGTTTGGGTCACTAGGAGAAAATAAACTCCGAATTCATCTGCTTATAAGATGGTGCTAGCCTTAGTTGATAATCTATACTAAGAATTAGAAATATCTGCTACTTGGAGATTTTTTAAAAATAGCTCTATTCATAAAGATACTGTAAATGTTAGCATATGCATTTACAACTAGCTATCCCTATATACAAATCTCCTTGATTTTTCTTGGGTTATTTATAGAGTATTATTTAAATGATTTTGTCCTCAAGTGCCATCAGAATTTAGAGGTAGTGCTAGAGCACTTAGAATCAGAGTGATTGAATGTAATCAGGGTGAGGCATCCCTTCACAAGGACGTTAGGATAGAAGGATGAGGAGAATTTAAGCATACAGAGACAAATTATTGAATATATGTGTGTGTTGATGATGGCTAGTAACAATAAGATATCGAGGTTTAGAGCTCACTCAGTTGACTGGTATTTCAGGTAAAGTTCCCTGGCTGTTGTACAGTAGTTTACAGTCAAATTGATGCTAGTTTTATGGAAGATCTTGAATGCTAAGAAGATTAACTTTTTTTTTTTTTAATTTTGAGGGGGGTGTATTGTTTTTAAACCCATGGGATGTCTTTCAGAGACACATTTTATTAGAGTATTGTCAGGCTTCTGCCCTCCTTTTTGGTCCTCACTGTATTGGGGTGAATCTTCTTTGAAGGTGCCTATAAAAGAGGAAGGGGATATAAGGCTCCAGTTTAGCTATTGTGAGGGAGAGTTGGCCAAATTGGGGACCCGAGAAACTTACTGTGACGCTCATGTACAGCGAGACAGACTGGGATATATTTTCTTACTTTAAAAAGGTTCTGGTTGAATGGAAAAATAAGGTAGTTAATACTTTTTTATTTTTGTTTTTTCTTTAATGTTTATTATCCTTGGAGAGAAGAACAAAACACTGGAATCCCTGAAGTTAATCATTTAGACTGAGGTTTTCTCTTTATCATTTTCTTTTTATCATCTATTATGACAGATATTCTTCAGTGTATCAGAAAATTTTCTTAGTTTGGTAAATTTTGTAAAACATTACGTAAGCTTCTGTGTCTGAGGATTTGAAGTCATTTAGAGACTCCAGCAGTCAAAGAAATACGTACTCAGGTGCTTGTAATTGTTTGTCAGTTGAGCTTAGAGATATAAGCAGCCATAGGCCTAAACTATACAAATAAAATATTAATGGAATTTAGAGGAAAAAGAGAATTGGAAGAGTTTGTCGACAAGTTGAAGTAGATTTTAAGATAAATTTGACTTGTATTTACTTATATTCCTGTATTCGTCATGTAAGTAATTTTCTACATATTTTGAAAATCCAACTTTGCTTGGATACTTTTGGTCACAACTAAATTAATATTAAAGGATTGTGGAGATGATTTGGGTCACTCAAATGAAAAACTATATTTAGTTTTTTATACGCTTCTAATTGAAATAGAGTTATATCATCACTTTCCTCCTTCCTTCCCGCCTCTCCCAGCTGACGTCCCTCACACCACTCTCATGCCCCTCTACTTTCAAGTTATAGATTCTTTATTATTATTGTTATTATTATTATAACTACATATGTGTGTATGATCACATATATGTGTGTGTGTGTGGGTGCACAGATAGAGAGAGAGAGAGAGATAGATAGATAGATAGATAGATGGATGGATAGATCGATCTGCTAGATGTATTTCTATGTTTATATACATATCTAACTGCTGACTCTGTTTTTGTTCTTTATGTGTATATGCTTTTAAGGCTGATACCTCTGCATTGAACAACCAATAACGGGTTCATATTCCCAGGGAGGAAACATCTAATTTGAAAAATGCAGTTAGAAAAGCTTTTATGTACATGGAGGATGAGGTTAGGCTGATGGAGGATCTGGGTGCTGCTTTTGTTTACTATTGCATGTGTGTGTATACCTTAGCTTTACTTGCTATATGTTAAGTGTGTGAGCCAGAAGATAGATGCAGTCAGCAGGAGAAAAGAACTGATTAATGCTATACTTTAGTCACATACAGGAAGTCACAGAGGAAAGGAAGAAAACAGAAAGAAATTTGAAAAGAAAAAAAAATCATCTTTATTTTGAAATACCAAAAAAAGCTATTTTAAATTTCTGTTTAGAGAATATCTTCATTTTTGAAAACGATTTAGTGAAATCATGCTAAGAAAGAAAATTATAAAAGGAGTGGTTTGGCTATTAGAGATTTTGCCTAAAAAGTGATTTGTTTAAAAGCAATAATTAATATTTACTGACTACAAATGTTAATTTTAGGATTAACCAACAATTGTTCTGATAGAATTTCATTAGCAGGGTTTGAGTGGAAGAGATTCCTGTCGATGGGTCTATTTAATTTAACATTCTCCCTTGTCTTCTCCTCTTTCCCATTCAGAAGTAGCAAACCTACTCACGGTGACTCCTCTAGTCAGGCTTGATTCAGTCTCTGTTGAGGTCAAGCACTCCCATTCCAGCCTCTTAAGGGCTTTCTCTATGTGTTGCCAGTGTACTGGTAAAAATGACTTTAAACTCTTGTCAGCGTAGTTACTGGTGCATGCATCACAGTCCCACTCAAATAAACCTGTCACAACACAAAGTCAGCTGCTAGAGAAGAGCACAAGGGCAGGCCTCCAGCTTTTCATTCGAGCATCACTAAACGTGCACAGAGTGCCCAATTATTTCAGCATTATTGAGCAAGCCTACAGGAGAACCCAAGCCTTGCTACATTGGATTTTCTTTAGTAATTTGCTCAAGTGCCGCTGAGGACACTTAAAGGGCTTAAAAAACTGTGGCTGCAACCAGCTTCCTTTTCTGGGCTGTTAATTCAGGTTTTCTCTTTTCAAATTAACTCTCTCTGCATGCTGTGCAGTGGTTCTGGGACAACTGTTTAACACTAATTTTCTCGATTTTCAGCTTTTCTTGTTCAACATGACTGCTTTAACAGTTATTCACATATACATTTTGATTAGAAATACGTGTTAGCTGTACCTTTGCCTTTTATTCTAGAACAAAATATGGAGACATTTTAAAGAACATTCAGCTTTTAAAAGTTACTTAGGCAGTTTTACCATATTAAAATTTAGGTTGTTTACATGTAAAAAAAGAAAAGGAAAAAAAAAAACAGGTTTTAGAAGAAAACTAACACATAAGTTATACATCTCTTCATTCCCCTTTCTCTCCCCGACTTTAAAAATGATATACTATGAGGGTAAGACATTTTTGGGTGCAAGATTATTTTTATTACCTCCTGTTCTTGTAGGGTATGCAAGGGACAAATTCAATATCTGTGTCTAATTTTTCACAGCAGCAACAACTCCAAGCTCAGCATTTATCACATGGACATGGTCTGCCCGTGCCCCTGACGCCACACCCCTCCGGGCTTCAGCCCCCAGCCATTCCACCCATCGGAAGCAGTGCAGGACTTCTGGCCCTCTCCAGTGCACTAGGAGGTCAGTCTCACCTCCCAATTAAGGATGAGAAAAAGCACCATGACAATGATCACCAAAGAGGTGAGTGATTATTTAGGGATCAAGGTGACATTATCTGTCTTTTGATTCTGTCTCTGAATTTCATTTTGCCAGTGTCTAAATAAAAGGATTTCCACCAGAAGGCAGATTAATATTTAGAAGGAGTCATTTGCCACGTGGGACCCTAGTAGTGGCTTCCAAAAGGCAAAGAGTGTTTCTGGGTTTTGCCACCCCCACGCCCTCCATTCCTACCCTAGCTCTTCTGATGATTGCATCTAGGAACTTTACACATGCAAGTCAAGAGCTAACTTTGCTTAGCTACTGCTGAGCTAACTTTCCACCTCTGCAGATTGTGCCTTGGATCCCTTGCTTCTCAAGTCTAAATCAGAGTGGAATCTTTTTTAAATTATGTATAGCACTAAAAGTCAGCTTTAACCAGATTGTTGGGGAGGAAAACTTGGTTTTATACAGGCTTACTTGATATTTCACCAAATCAGTTATTATTCGTAAATTACATGAACCTATAGGCATAGTAAGAAAATTTCCAATTGTCTTATTGAGATGATAAAATTCAAAGTGTGAAATTTGTTATTTTCAATACTTTTTTACTCATTGCTGTTCAGAAGCATGAGATTAACTGTTTTGTTTTATTTTTAAAAAATAACCATTAGGAAGTTCAGTTGTGTCTTAAGGTGGGTCTCCTTTCTCCTCTAAAGAAAGATGATGGCACAGAAACACTGCTTACTGATAAGTTTTAATAGTTAACCAACACAGGAATGAGAAAAAATTCCAGCATTCCTTCATGATAATTTATTTAGCACAGGAATGGTTTGTTGGCTTGAAAGGGTGTGGCTTGTAATAAAAAAGGTCCTATCTACTGTTAAGTATCAGTACCAGAGTTTAAGTCATGGGCAAATTGTTCATATTACGTAGGCATAGATTTACTGCTGTAATATTTGTTTTAGAGTTATCTTAATGCCATGGTAGAGAATTGACTCATGATTATAAACTCTTTCATAAAGTGGAAAAGTCAATAAAGTATATAAATAAGAATGGCTAACTTTGGTTCATTTGAAGTTGTCAAAGGTGAACCAGTGCTTTGTGAATCTTGTTAGAATAGTATTAATAATTAACTTTACAGCAAAGTTGACATCTGTTCAATTTCTTATTTAGCAGGGTTAGTTTTGATAACTGCATGATATTATGTAAACTAACTAGCACTTTTCTTTTTTCTTGTCTGCTTGTCTTGCTGCTCTTTTGCCTACAGACAGAGACTCCATCAAGGTAGGACTCAAAAATCAGACACAAGAATATTGTAAAGGGATTCTAAGTGATGAGAATAAATCTAATAATAGATTCTTTGATATTTAGAGAGTAATGTGGATGACATTTAACAAATTGTGGTAAGCTTTGTAGTCAAGTATGTAATTGGTCTTTTTAAACAATAGTCATATTGTTCTGAGGATCAGATTTGTAGAACAAGGTTGACCAATAAATTAGATTTTTCACATTTTTCATAGTATCTCTTACTATGCAAAAAAAAAAAAAACTGCTTTAAAATAATTCAGTGAAGTAAATGTATTGATTCATAAGAAATTCATACTTATCAGAAAACAGTTCATTGAAGCATCAAACACCTGTCTGGCCTGGGAGAGCTTGTGCTTGGTTGTATGTGAGACTCTAGGTTTATGCTCAGCAGGAAGGAAGACAAACCTTCCCTAAGAGTATTTCTGTTCACCAGCGACATTGCATTTTCTGTTTGTAATACTTGAGTTTGTAGTGTGGCAAATAATTCTCTGAAGTTTTTATTTGTCTCATCTGCCTTCTGTGTCTTTATATGCAAGTTATAGAAAAGGACAAAAAGTGTTTAGGGCCTACTTTATATGTGCTTTTCTTACATGATACCAGAATGTGACGGGTTAAAGGCATTTGAATTTCATAGTATCCGAACAAAAACCACAGCCTGTCATGCAGGAAATGGATAAACTTTGAAAGTGGTTCACCTTTGCTTCAGGTACTGTGGAAATAATGCCATGTACACATACAGTTGCAAAGCACATGCCATTGTATTACTCACCCATCAGTAGTAACCCAGTTCTGAAACACTAGCCCAAGGTATGGATACTGTCATTTTGTCATTTTGAGTTTTAAATAATCAAATATTGTGGCCTATAGGTTAGTTGAGTGGTTTTCAACCTCCCTAATGCTGTGATCCTTTTTATAGTTCTTCATGCTCTGGTGACCCCCAACCATAAAATTGTTTTTGTTGCTACTGTATAACTGTAATTATGTTACTGTTATAAATTATAATATAAACATCTGTGTTTTCTGATGGTCTTAGGTGATCCCTTTGAAGGGTTGTTTGATCTCCAAAGGGGTCATGATTCAGGTTAAGAACCATTGGGTTAGTTAGACCTTTTGCATTTTTTTTTTTTTTTGTGAACTTTATATGAAACTAATCCTAGACACAATTCTTTGTTTTTATTATGAATGGTAATTTTTAATTTTAATTTTAATTTTTTAAAATTAAAATTGTTTTCAGAGTCCTTAAACAATGAAAATTCAATATTGAGTACATCCATTTTGCCCTTCAAGAATCTTTCAATTTGAAAGCCCCTGCAATCCCAAATAACTGTCAACAATTAGAACTGCACACATTAAAGTTTAATGTGTAGTTGTATATTTTGTTATATATTATTCATATCAGTACTTACACCAGAAAAAATTTAGTGTGATTACATGTTCTTCACATGTACTTTAGAAGTAATAAGTAAATAAGGTGGTCAATATTCACTGATAGTATATAACATAAACACTCCTTGGTGGCTTATGAATGCTTAACCGTTAGGCAAGCCAGGGGACTCAATAAAAGACTCCCCACTCACAGATGATTGTGAAAATATCTATATACCACTATATACTTTATGCTACTTACGTTTTATATTAACCCACACAAGAAAAGGTAGGTTATATTTCTAAATCATCTATACTCATTTAGAGTGAGTCTGGATGTGTCAGAATAGCCAGAAGCTAGGAGAAAGTACTAAGGAAATAAGTTGATGTTTTGTTGTGATTTATTTTGAATGGCAGCTACATGTCCATGACTGAAGTGTGCTGTATCTGGTCTGGGATTATCCTGTAGGTTTACAAGGTAAAATAATAGTTGGCTAATTCTGTTACATGTTTCTTGTGATGCTAACAGAAACAGCTGCATATTCCATTGAGCATCCTTATCCTCTTGTAAGGAGTTCCTGGCTGAGAGGAACACTTTATGGTTGTTGGCTGGTTGTGTGACTGGGAGTGGTTTATAGCAGCCAGTGATCCAGTTGTCTGCATGTTGCCCTAGAATGAAATAATTCATTCACACACAGTAATTCTCCTTAACATTTAACAGGTAATGAACATGACATAAATTTCCTTCTGGCTTTAAATTTTTCCCTTTCCTCTTCTAATCTGCAAACAGGCAGCTCTTGTACTCTAAATAATAAGTAATTTTTGGCCATCTGTCAAAAGGAAATTTCAATACAAATTTAAATTAATGGTGCCTGAAAAATTTTATAGCTCCTCTAAAAGCCTGTAATGTGCAGAAAAATTGGAGTCTGCTGGTAGTAATTAGTGTTGCATGTAATGAGGATGTGGGCAGTGTTACACAGCGTCATTGTAACATTTTGATATGGTAGCAAAATTATGATTTATACAAAGTTGTGGATGGTTTTAATTGTGAGAGATATTCTTAAGAAATGTTTTCTTGGTTCTACCAATTATTAAACAGGACAGATTTCTGAACAGCTTATAAAACAGACGTTTAGGCTCACTTTAAAGATGCAGGTAATTAAGGCACTTTTCCTCGAGAAGCCAAGTAAAGCAGAAAAATCACTTACTGAATTGTTAGGCCTTTCCCTCCTTTTTCTTTCCTTTGGAAGTTCTGTCCCACTAAATCACATGCTGTTGGCTTTATTGATCTCGTTTTCTTTAGCTCCAGTAGCCAAGTTCATTCTTAAGCCTGTTATTTGCAGACTTCCATCTGAAGTTTTTTGACACTGATAGAGAATGTAAATATGGATCTAAAGGAGAAGACACTGTGGGGGAGTCTTAGAGTCAGTTTACTTGGTGATGAGAAACTAAAACATTGTGTACAGTAGTGCTGTTGAAATAAGGGGCCATGCGTAGTACCTGCCACCTTCCTTATTTGCTTGGCTCTCTGCTGACTGTATGTGATTAATAGTAAGCCCCCCATGTGAGGCCTGAAAATGACAAGAAATTCAAGACTGTTAATTTCCTCTTACCTTTAAGAGTAATGGAGACAGCCCCCAAAACGCCAAAACTAAATTCCTACCCCTGTTTTCTAGGTAGAGTTGCTTGCCACCTACTGTTCCATTTCTCCCCATTCTCTTCCTTGTTTTCATTCCTAGGAAATAATAGGTAAGATCTAGGAAATACTTTTTTGTATTGTACCACTGAGGGATGATAGGTAAAGGTAGCTAGGTAAAGGTTCTAAAATGTCCACTACAGGGGACATTGATTAGGAGCCTCCCGGTTGCTTGAGGTATTTGCTCCAAGCCGTCAAGGTCTTACATCACTCTGGTTTTCAACAGACTGAAATGGGGTTAATAGCTTAGGACAACCCCCACAAAACTGCCTAAACTTGGTAAGAACCTAAGGCTGAGAAATTACTCTTAATACCATCCCTTACATCCAGGGTCTACATAATCCTAATACTCTAGTGAGAAAATAGAAACCAAAGTTAAGGTTAATTGAAACAGACAAACACACAATTAGGGAATGCTGCTCAGCTCAATGATTTCTTCCAAGGTACTATTATTGAGCATATTTTCA
>NW_026592510.1:22173349-22174486 GCF_907164565.1 Psammomys obesus
TCAGCTCAATGATTTCTTCCAAGGTACTATTATTGAGCATATTTTCATTAAGATCCATTTTATTTATGTACATAGTCCTGTTGTGATTTGTCTTGAACCCTTTTCTATCAGAATTGAAGGATTTGCATTTTTCCCTACAAGTGATGAAGATTTTTGTTACTTTGTCAAAATACATTTCCCAAAATACTGTGTGCCTTATTAGAATATGGTCATTCTCTGTAAGCTGCACGTTGCCTGATTATTCCAGAACATCTGTACCCATTTCAAATGTTGAATGCAGTATTTATCTGTATTTGTACAAAGTCCTTCGATATTGAGCTTATAATTTGCCACTGGAATAAGTACAGATGTTGCACTTAATTTTAAAGGTTTTTTACATGTGATTATTTTCATACTAACTGCTTTTTTGTGTGTATGCATATTATGTTTTTATCCTGTGAGAATTCTCTGCTTCTGCTTAAAGGCTTTTATGGTGATCTCTTTAGTTGTGTGTAAGGCATTGCTTATTTATTCTGCTTCATCTGTATGTTAGTGCTTATTCTGCACAGATGACTGAAACATCGTATGTTTCTGTTTACTTTCCCAGTTAGTCACTGTTGGCAGTAAAGGTTTATCACTGGAAAATTAGAATAAGGTTATTTTTATGTTCATACTGAAGTGTATGATTCAGGCCAGGAGAGTAGTTTCCTCATTAGCAGGGTGTTTCAGGTGAGTGTGTTTTGTGCCTGAATTAACAGAGTGATTACTTCCATTTGCCACTTCACTTTGCACATTAAGATGTAATGACCAAAGCTCTGTTTCAGGATCTGTAACCTGCATACTCCTGCATTCCCTCCCCCAAATAAGCATGTGTATTTTTCCTGTCTCAAAGGACTAGCTGTTTAAAAGGCATATGTTTTGAACATGTTCAACCCTTTAAAATGTCCTATGTTAGAAAAAGCACTGAAAAAGACCCTGGAGGAAGTGGTTACAGGAGAGGGGTAACTGTATGTCAGTTTGTTCTTTAGAGTACTATAGTCATATTAGGCTCTTCTGGAAAGCATGTTACGATGGTTTTTATTACCACAGACTTTAAAAAAAAAAAGGTGCTCCTTCCTTCCTTCCTTCCTTCCTTCCTTCCTTCCTTCCTTCCTTCCT